>NC_090869.1:30922216-30939716 GCF_036669935.1 Montipora foliosa
TATCTTTGCAGAATATATTCTGGCCGGCACGTGAGGAACTGAAGACACTAAAATCAAGTGTACTGGTTGATGAATTTCTTAATTTTACCACATGTAATCATGTTTTCCACGAAGTGAGCTTTCAGTGGTTAGAGAGCCACCTGAAATTGTCTTAAATATCACGCTAAAATGATCGTTAGCCCAAATCGAACTGTAGCTCGTCTTTCCCAAAACTGAGTAAAGTAAATAAACATAACTCATAGTTTGAGCCGAGGAAACAGAAATAGTTTCCGGGCAATGCATTTGTGTACTGTTTACGGCATCTGGACACTTCGCCCCACAGACAAATAGCCCCCTCTTTCTGGACAAATAGCCCCAACTTTCTGGACGATCAGCCCCCAGTCTGAAAAAACAAATTTACCATAGGTAAAGAGTGATTCTTGTCATTGATGGCTTTACAATGACCGACCTCATATTCTTTACCAGGATTCGATGCGAATCATCAGTGGTAACGATCGTATCTATCATGTAAAGTCTGTAAAATCATCTTTACTTTGACTTACAAAAGTAAACAAGGAACCTTGAATTGAAAATTCACATAAATGACTTCACATCATTTTAAAATTGCTCGGTAAACTTGGTGGTAAACTGGTGCACCAATTTGAGAACAGGTATAAGCATTTGAACCCAGACCTCTGAGTTTGCTTGCGAATTTTCGCATCATTCAAAAACCAACCCAAAAGTAGTCATGTCTGCGAAGACGGCCTTGATTTTATTCTATTAACTTTATCCATGGAGTTATGTTGAATATCTTACCCGCCTTCTGCTGACGTGGTTTGTGCTCGCATGGGTATGCCATTCGCGAGCTGGATTAGGACCAACCTGCTCAGATATTTTGTTTTTCGCACATTGTAGCCGTAGTTTTACAAAACGATGAGTGCTAACAGAACATGCTTTTTTAAAATAAATGTTGTATTCCCTCGTTAGCGTTCGTGTGTATTAAGTGACCGCAGGTATTGAGTAAGTTGCCAGGTTGAGATAAAGAAAAGAGTGAACAATGGATTGAATTTGATTCCCATTAATTAAAACCCTTTCCATCATTCCAAACAAAAGAAAGGGACTACCTCCAAGGAAACACGAATGGATACTATTTTTTATAAAAAACAAAACCTAACACCGTTCAATCACAGTCAGAATCTTCAATGGCCATCCTAGAATCAGAAGAATTCAACCCTCCAGTTAATGCATCATCTGAAGAGTTCATATTCCATTTTCCGGAACTGCCAGCAATTGAAGAATCATCTATTTACGAACCAGTACCTTGTCCTGAAGCAGAACCATTTAACCCTCCTCTCACATTCAGCATAGTGGAAGGTGCTACTAATAAAGGAAAACGAAAGCTTATCGACAGCTACGGATACAGCTACAACGTGAAGAGACAGTGGCTTCTAACATGCATTTTTCTACCTTCTCCTTTAACTACAAAGTTCAAGAGTTAGGTCTTCAAGAAGCGTACACAAATGACGGCGGGACACACAGTTACATAAAGCAGTTTATGGCCCTGCCTTTCCTGCCAGCAGAGAAGATCGAAGCAAGATTTTACCGCCTCCAGCGACGAGCCACAACTGACTCTCTGAAGAAATTCCCCGAATATGTCGCTGATAACTGGATTAAAAGTCAGATGTTCCCACCAACCACCTGGAGAGTGTTCATGGAAGCAGTGAGGACAAACAACGATCTCGAAGGGTGGCACAACGCCTTGAACAGACGCGCCAAAGGAAACGCCCAGTTTTTCGGGTTCTGAAAAGTGTTTCTCAAAACACCCGAACGCTACCAGATATTCTTGGGTATGTTTTTTCGGGAATGACCTTCTGCGTCTCTGTGAACCCGTTGTTCGAGAATGTCTGAGAGGATGTGAACTCCAGACTCTTAGAACTTGTTTTTTCTTGTTCACCTGTTAAATAACTCTAGCTTGTGGTCAGTTTATACAATATTGGAAATTCTAAATAAAGGCATGTCTTGAGAGTGGCGGCAATCTTGAAATCAATCTATCTTGCAACGTTCACTGGCCGTTGATACACGGTTTGAGCAAATTTTTCTTGTCTTTCGAGAATTTCTCACTTCCATTTGCCATTCAAATGTGATAATGTACGTTCAAAAGCACCAAGTCCTACGTTTACGGTGAGGTTTCTTTAAGCTTGTAACATATGTATATAAAAGCTGTTTTAGTTTTTTTAAATGAAAGGTTGCAGTGAGTGCAGGCAGGTAAGGAATCAAAGCAGACAGGTAGGCTAGTTTGATCTTGAGACTTAACTGATTAGAGTGTAATGTGAAGTGCTCCCGTCTGACCTTGTAGCTCAGTCGGCAGAGCAGAGGTGATCTAACACGAGGGTCGTGGGTTCAATTCCCACCCTGGTCAGAGTTTTTCTCTGTCCTTGTGTGGGCCCATTTCCATCAGTAGGGCTAACGCTCACATGGTTCATATGGGGTGAAAACTCAGCACTTCACATTACACTCTAATCAGTTAAGTCTGTTCATAAATAACGGCCAACGTTTGCAAAAACGTAACCCTTCCTTGTAGTTAGATCTTGTTTTGTCACTTTTGTGCTCATTTTCCCTCTTCCTTCTTGCAAAAAACCACAAGTAAGTCCTTGTTGACTTTAACATGGCGTGCTAATTAAGAAAAGTGAAAGTGGATTAACTTACAGTGAAAGAAATAGAGGCCCTTAAGAGCAACTGTCTGTAAAAATCGAGCAAAATCGAAATTTCGCGGCCACAGTCAAAAAATCGTTTTCGCTCATATCTTGTCCATAGTAAGGTGTTAGCAAGTAACTAAACGTGGTGTAGTTTGTTTTTGAAAGGACCCCTTCGATTAGGAGAAAATTGACAAAATCAGTTTTCGAGGTCGGTGACTTGAAAACAATCAAAAACTAAGGCAAAATAAGGCCTTGTCAAAAGTTCACTCGCAAGCCAAAAGGAAGCAAGCGCGGTAAAATATTCACTACTAAATCAATTTTTAAAGGGTTTTACTGCTAGTGTGGTGGTGATTTCTTATCTTAGCGATAATCTGGAAGATAAACAATTTTATTTTAGTTTGGATACTTTTTCAACTGACCGAAGTTTAGATTTAGGCTGTAAGTTGCGTTTTAAATTATAGGCATGTGCTACACCTTGGTTTTACCTGAAACTCAAGCTATAAGCTATTTAAACATTGTGCTAAAACATATGTATGAACTGGCTTGGGTAATTTAATTTGTACTTCACACGAACCTTGTAAAGTTGAATTAATTTCGCTTGAAATATGAGACTTTGCAATGATCGCGGGATCGTCGCTTTGTTATTGCGCGACAAGTCATGAAAGCTTTACCCCTCCACTAGAAAGTTAACTTACAATTCCACTTGTATTTAAGAAATCTGTACTGAACATTTTTTTACCTCGATGTTTTTCCCATTCTGGTTAACTTACATCTTGTTTTCTGCTGATTGTCAGTCCCCAAGTCGAGAATCCTGTTGCTTGAAAGTAACCCCAGACAGAACTATTATATTCACAGTATTGCCGTCCTTTCTTTTCAGTCGATCGAAATTTCACATCCATTGCCACTGAAATATTTTAGGTCTCACAAAAACTGCAATTTTGATAGCAAACTTTCGGGCTGCCGATATACCTTTGGTCTTAAAACGTGATCAAAAGAGTCGTGTGACATTGGCACCTGAAGGATAAACACAGACTTCCCAAACTAATTAAGGAGGAGATAAACAGATAAGGGACCAGTGGTTATAACATTGCGTCAGATGGAAAAATAATTCAATCTGGGTGATAGGATTAATCGACTGTTAAGGAACAAAAGATACAAAATTGTATATAAATTTATCAAATGTTTGTAATTTTTTTTTTCATTACAACTGAAAGGTTTCGAAAAGTCATCCCCTAGCTGTTTACCATAGTTGATTTAATTTTACGACGTCATCAGTTTTTGACACCTGTTTAAATATGAAAGTTAAGAGAATTTATAACCAGTTAGTTGCAATCCGTCGAAAAACTATCATGGAAAGTGATTGTTCGTTTGTATCGATTGTGGGAGGCCACTGTGGTCATGATAGGAGAGACAGAAACAAAGCAACGGGATGCATTCCTCTACTTAGTTGTCAGCAAGATATTAACGGGCATAAAGCAATGTTTGCGTTTCATGGCATAGTTGATGAAATTGAGCTTATTCTGGCGAGGGCATCCATCTTTTCCTCTCCACGAAATATTGACCAAATGACCATATGTCCAGCTCATCGAGCATCTCTGGGTACTGGATGGACACGCCGAGTTCCGGACAAATGCAGAATACCATCAATATTATCAGGTCATAGTAAGGATGTGAGCAAAAAGCCAAAAGCGGATAGAGGTCTAAGCAAAGCAGGTTCACAAACAGTGCTACAACAGAGTGGGATATTTCTTCCTGTTGGGTCAGGTTTGTATCCCTTTTGTAACTCTAAAAAATAAAGGAACTAACGCTAATGTACTTCTTCAAAAATAGTTACTTAAAAAGAAAAAACGTCTTTACAAAGGAAAATAATTTAGGTGAAATAAATCAAATTAATTTCATTTTATCTGCAGAATTCATTTTCACTGATTTTTTTTAAAAAAGGCGTCAATACACCTGTTCGGTTTTAAACTTCGGGCAATGTCAAAAAAATAATGTTCAAGAGATCGTTTTTTTTTTTTTTACTTGAATGTGCAATCCTAATTAAAATAGCGTGCTTACTGATATTTGTAATCTCTTAGGGGTATGCCCTAACTGCAGAAAAATGTTGGCTGGGAACTGGAAACCTGACACAGAAACTGCAGAAGTTGCGTTTGACGATTGCAAAGTAACATTTCAAATGGCAGAGATGTCTTTGGTAGGATAATCTTTTTTGACCTACAAATTATTGTCACACAGACGGAACAATGTAGATACATGAGAGACGTGGAAAGTTGTGTTGAAGTCAGGGAAAAAAGGAAGCAAGGGTTGTTAAGTATCTCTCTTCCCTTCCACCCCTTTATGCATTTGGCACACAGGCTTTCTAGTAACTGTCTCCAAGTCACTTTTTCCTACGAAAGGGGTTGAGCAGCCTCGTTCCCAATCCCTCTCAAAGATGGACCCTGATGGGAACAAGGTTTTTGCATTTACAGAATACATGGAAACTATTGTCGATTGCGTAAGCAAACAGTGGCACTTTCAAGCTCTTCCTCATCCTTCCAGCAGTACTCAAGAAAGACTCTGCAAGAATCAAGTAAGATCTTCGTTGAGCATGCTTAGAATGTTGCTAGGATTTAGTTTCGAATCCAGGCCTAAAAGCCGTGTGCTTGCAACAGCGGGCTCAGTTATGACGATCGGTTTATCAAAAAACAGGTGCTCGCACTCGAAAAAAAAAAAAAGTTTTACAAGAGAAAACAAGACTGATTAGTCCAGAAGTTTGGGCTGTGGTGACTTCAAAGGTTTGACGGGATTTAGGCAGACCTTCCTTGTCTCCTTCTCGATCAAGAAGGCAAAAGGAGGCTCTGTTCGCAGGGTGCCCCTACCTCCCCCGCTCATTTTATAATTTCAACACAAGCTAATCTGTATTATAATCAAAACAACTCTGACTCTCGAAGACTTATCACTTTATGATACCTCCAATTTTCAGAGCGAATTGTATCTTTCATTAATATGAAAAGAGGATTGAATTAATGCATTCTGCTTTTTTGGTTGATTGATCACTTGATTCATATTATTATCTGTACTTAATCTACAAGACTAACATGTCTTTTTATAATGTGGGTCAACAGTCTAATCAATCAATCCATCAATTCGTCTGCAGGATCAAACAAGTGACACAGTAGGTCAAGTGGCAGAAAGCACACCATCGTCCTTACCCTACCTTGGACTACAGACTCCAGCAACAAGTATCTACTCGCCAAACGAGGCAAGTGAACATGACAAACGGGAGTGTAAAACACTTGAAATGCTAAACACCTTTCTAGAAACCCGAGACATAAGTCCGGTGCGATTTCCTTTGACGACGCAATGGGAAGAGGCTAGTGAATGAACGAGGCGTCGTCACTTACGCAAAGCAAATCAAGCAGTTGATGCTGTACTAGAAGAAGTAGCACCAAATCAGAGTGGACAGCTTTGGAAATCACTTGTTGCGTCCAAATCTTCCGATGAAAACCCTAGTGGTAACGAGCGTGAGCCTGTAGATGAAGTGCTTATGGAGGCGTTGGCTGAGTGCTACAGGAATGCGAGTAACTGGCAAACCAGGAGACAAATATTGTCTATAATGGCAGACAAGGTTTCATTCAAGACACTTAAGAAATGGATTCCCAATCTGACGAGGTATCAATTCAGTGAGGCAAGGAAGCATATCCTGGTCGAGGGTAGAAGTGTAGCACTATCACTGCAGTCATCCCAGACACGAATGGCAGTATCTCAAACTCAACTTGATCATTTCTTGGACTTTATAACGAGCACCCATGTCATTCAGGATCTTCCCTTCGGGCAGAAATCAATAAAACTGTCAACAAAGGAAGTCATCACAGTGCCTAATGTTATTCGTATGATGGTGCCAGAGTCCATTGTCAAGCAGTACTTGGCTTATTCAAGTGAAAGTGGCTTCACAACACTGAGCCGAAGTACACTCTTGAGAATTCTCAATGTCTGTTCTGCCTCTGTGAGGAAGTCTCTACAGGGTGTAGATTATATAAGTTGTGCTGGTAGTCAAGCCTTAGACGATCTGCATGACGTAGTAACTAGATTGGGCGATTCATTTATGGGAATGACTTGGGCAAGGAAACAAAAGGAGCGGCTTAAGTCCGCAAAGCGTTATCTAAAGGGCGACTTTAAGGTAAACTTCAAAATAACTTTAGTCTGTGTATATAAGAAAAATCGCAATAACACTAGACTTCACAATTAACAAGCTGAAGCTAGCGATTGTGCCAGTCAAAGATACCATAAATGTCTTTGAGTCACGTTCCCAAGATTCTCTGGGGAACGAGCAGGAGAGGATTTTGGTGATGATTCAAGCAGCAATGTTTTTATGTGCTTAATTGGCGCTAGTTGAAAAAGATCGCTCGTGCAGACTTTCACTTTAGCTTAATGCGATTTGTCATTCCTACGCAGTTTCAATTTAGGAGAAATGTAAATATAGCCTAGTGAAATAGAACGGTGCGCAGAACCAGTTGAGGTGATCGTTTGGTTAAAAAAAGTCGAGATGCATTTTTGCTTAATGTTAATACTTCAATTGCGCAGAACCGGTTAAGGTGATTCCCTAGTATTAAAAAAAGAACTGAACATAACATGCATGGATTTGTGGAGTGGAAGTTACCGTGCTCATTTTAACTGTAACATGCTGACGAATATGAATATTGAGGCAAATGAACTGTGCGCATGACAAAAGTCAACAAGTAAGCACGCTTCTTTTCAATAAAGCTGGCGATAGTGCACAGAATTTTACTTTGTTCAACATACAGCTAACGAAAAATGCCGTTGGAAAGACCGGTAATGGGCACTTTTCTCGTTTTTGAGGTAGAGCTTCGAAAGGGCTCATCACCTGGATTCCTTCCGTCTTTAAGCGAGGACTGGGGCGAGCTTCAAAATGGCAAGAACGTGGAAGGTGGATGAAAACCTTGGAAAAACTTTAATGGATTTCTTTTCTCTTTGATCGAATTCATTTCATTGCTACTGTAAGCTCTCTTTCACAGCGGGTGTCTTGTTATGCCAAGTGAGAGATGTCCAGTGCAAAACCAGCGAGTCACCTTAACCGTAACATTTGATCTAGGGTCTGAGTAATTTTGTTTATTAATGTCTTCACAGGTGCATGTTTCTAAGCAATCCAACATTCCAGATCATTGCAGAGCTTATGCACTAAGCGACCCTAGGGACAAGGATTATCAAATCATTTGCCCACACGATCATCTAGAAACCTGTGATCGCTGTTACCTACTTTCTTCAGTTCTTGCTGAAATACATGACGCAATCGAAAAGATGTCTGATAGCAACGTCTCTAGTGACGTGGTAGGAGAGGTGAACTTCATTGAAGGGCAAGCTAAGCAAAACATCTGGGCTTGGAAAGCTCACCTACTTCGCTGCGTGAATCAGGATGAAGCCCGAATAGAGGTGATTGATGCTCTCGATGAAAATTCCGTACTCCTGGTTCAGGACTGGGCCATGAAGTTCTTGCCAAGAAAGTTTAGAGAAAGCCAAAGTGATTGGTTTGCGAAGCGGGGTATGTCTTGGCACATTACTGTAGCTACTCGACGAGCGGAAAACCACGAATTGGAGATGATGACATTTGTGCATGTTTACCAGACCTGCAACCAAGACAGCTGTGCGGTGCTTTCCATTATGAAGGATGTTATTGGAAAGTTAAAGTCGCAGCTGCCTCATCTGAAAACTGTCTTTTACAGACAGGACAATGCCAGCTGTTACCACTGCGGGGCTACGATAGTGGGGGCCAGCTTTACAGGCTGCGCTAGTGGAGTGACTGTGAAACGCTTGGACTTTTCAGACGCACAGAGCGGTAAAGGCCCGTGTGATAGGAAGGCGGCTTCAATTAAGTCACACATGAAAATCCACCTTAATCAAGGGTCTAACATCGAGACTGCCAAGGAAATGGTAGACGCTATCCAGTCATCGGGAGGTGTTCCTGGAGTTGACATTTCATGCATCCCAGCGCAAGACCCAGCACTGTCCTTGAATGTAAAGATTGCAGGAGTGAGTTTGATTTCCAACATTGTATACAACAACGGAAGCCTGACCGTCTGGAGAGCGTATGGAATAGGGCCTGGTAAGTGCATACGCCTCAAGGACCTCGGTATTCCACAGTTGGTGCAGATTCCAGATCTCGTGAAATGTGATGAGGGTACAGCCACAACAATGCCGAATGCACACTTTATTAAAGTTAAATCCAGGCGTCAACCTTGCTCAGATAATTCCCAGCAATGCTCAGATACCGAAGAAGAGACTGTGACTGAGACGTCACCTGCTGTTCATATATTTTCCTGTCCCGAGGAAGGATGCATGAAAGTTTATCAAAGATTTTCTTCTTTACAGCACCATCTGGACCTCGGAAAACACGAATGTGCTTTGGAGCATGAAACACTCCTTGACAGAGCAGCGCTTGGTTACGCAGAGAGGCTACAAGGTCAGTCTGGTAGTGTACCACAGATTGAACAAGTGAGAAAGCAGCTTAACCTCTCGAATCAGCCTTTTTTACCAATGGGTTGGGCCCTTAAGTCTAGTCACGTAAAGCGGACACGATTCACGGAGAAGCAGAGAGACTACTTATCCAGTAAATTTCGAATTGGCGAGTCAACCGGCCAGAAAGCAGATGCAGCCTCGGTATCCAAGTCAATGATGACTGCTAGAGACAGTAGTGGAAACCGCCTTTTTAGCAGTTCTGAATTTCTGACCAGTCAGCAAGTTTCAAGTTTCTTTTCAAGACTGTCCTCAAAGCGCAAACTTGAAGATGACGAAATGACGGAAAGCGACTTTGAAGAAAACCAGAACGTTGAAAATGAGAAAGCCTTTGACGAGTTGAGAAGTGAAGTTCTTCAAGAGGTTGCCCTTACTCATCCAACATGCTATGACAGGTATAAAATCTGCGAACTAATTGCAAATTCAAAGCTATCAATCTTTGCAATTCAAATGCTTAAGGATATCTGTGAGCACTTTGATATACCAATAACGGACATCAGTAAAGAGAAAAGCCCCTTACATTGACAAGCTGATCGCCTTTGGAAAAAACTGCACTTGTCAGAAATAATTAAGATCGGTTTTGGTTAAAAAGGCATTGTAACAGCATTTGCGGGGGAAACCTGGAAGGCTTGCATATGAAGAAAGAAGCACGAACTTGACTTGGTATAGTGGCCATACATTCAGCGAGCAATGACCCAGTTGTGAGCAGTGAAAACCCGACTCATTCAAAGTGTTTTTGTTGTGGACAGTTTATTTTTGTCTTTAATGGTACTGTGATATCGAAGACTTTGCAATCTAGAACACTGAACTTACAATAGCAAGATCTTTGACGATTGACAAAGTCTTATTTTAAGAAATATTACAAGTTTTGGCTTCGTTTTCGCGCATCTGTTTCCCTACCAGTCAGTGTAAAACGCAGACTGCGGACCAGGGGTAAAATGCAGACTGCAGACTAAGAGTAAAACGCAGGCTGGGGTAAAATGCAGACCGAGCGTAAACTGTAGTCGTGGAAGGGTTTAAGGGAAAAAAATCACGCAAATACAAGTAAACGAACACTTACTTGACGACATCTGCTTTCACAAATCCATTCCTTTCTTCTCTGGAACGTCGTCGACGACCCGAAAACATAATCGCAATCTTGAACCTTTTTTAAAGATGTTCTGCAGGAAATTTGTATGACCTGCTATGAAAGTATTGCAAATCAAGGTATGCAGACTTAAGCTGTTCGGCTGTTCATTGAAACCTCTGGCGAATGGGCAATGCACTTCGACTAGGAAGCGAACTGTGTAACTGATACCGGCTAGCTATTTCACCGATTTGGAGAAGAAGGAGTACAAATGTTTAAAAGTCTACAGTCTTTATTCTGGATTTTGCACCTAGCCTGCGTTTTACTGTCAGTCTGCAGTCTGCATTTTACACTCAGGCTACATTTTACCCTTGGTCCGCAGTCTGCAGTCTGCAGTCCGCAGTCTACGTTTTACACTGACCGGTTTCCCTACCCCCTCCAGGTGCGAATGATTTTGATCTGTCACGCAACACTGAAAGGGGTAAAGCATGAAGAGGACACCTGCCTAGCAGTTATTAAGAGGGGTCTATCAAAATTTCAGCTGTTTTAAGGCCTAGGATTTTTCAAGTGCAAGGAGTATTAAGGTAGGATAAAGAAAGATATGCTGAGTTCAGTCAGAGGTTTTGAAATAATTCTCTTGTTTTCCCGAGTTCATGGGTTGCCAGCCGATCCGGCACAGAGTGATGAGTTGAGAATAACACCAAATGAGGTATAAAAAGTGGCTTATACTTACTCAGAAAAGAAGAACACTCTGGGGTAATAAATATTCTAATACAACGCTTTGAACAAGTGCAAGTGCGAGTAAAGATTCTTTTGAAGGGCGTCAAGCTTTTGTGACTTGTCAAGCAACAACATACCGACGGTCATGAAAAAGTCTCATATTTCAGGCGAAATTTATTCAACTTCAGAAGGTTCGTTTGAAGTAAAAATTAAATTACCCAAGCCAGTTCTTGCATATGTTTTAGTACAATGTTTAAATAGCTTGTAGCTTGAGTTTCAGGTAAAACCAAGGTGTAGCACATGCCTAAAATTTAAAACGCAACTTTCAGCCTAAATTTATAAGACAGTCAGTTGAATAAGAACCCAAACTAAATTAAAATTGTTTATCTTCCAGATTATCGCTAAGATAAGAAATCACCACCAAACTAGCAGTAAAACCCTTAACAAATTGATTTATCGGTGAATATTTTACCCCACTTGCTTCGTTTTAGCGTGCATGCGAAGTTTTGAGAACGCCTCATTTTGCCTCAAAATTTGGTTGTTTTCAAGTCGCCGACCTCGAAAACTGATTTTGTCGATTTTCTCCTAATCGAAGTGGTTTTTTCAAATACAAACTACATCACATTTAATTACTTGCTAATACCTTACTATGAACAAGATATGAGCGAATTTTAATTTTTTACCGTGGCCGCCGTTTGCTCGATATTTACAGACATCTGCTCTTAAGCTTGCAGTCTTCCAACATGGATTGATTTCAACTACTGAGTAGGCTACTATGCTACAAATAAGCTATTTGACACTTTTCTAGTGGAGCTCTGCATGCGCAGAGCACCATGGTTAAGAAAATATGGTAACCCATTGATGCAAGAAATTTAGGTTTTACAGACATGACGTCATCAACCGTCTGTCCGTACGTCTGTCCGTCCACCCCTCCATGTATGCCAATGTGACAAGTTTCACGCTAGTTTACACAATACATCTTTAATAATGGACATCCATGTTATGATCAATTGACATCTGTTAAGACAAGGTATCCGCAGACCAGTATCACATGACCATATTGCAGGGTCAAGATTAGAGCTCACTGAGGTCAGCTGTTTTTTTGAAGTTGACCACAGACCAGGTACTGGTTTTCGATTGGATTGCACACATAAACGAGGCTTTTTTCGCGCGCTTTTTGTGGCTTGATGCAGCTACACAACCATACTACGTCAACTATGGTTCTTACACAGTCAACGCTTTTGGTTTTCAGGTCGAAAACGGTTTGGAAAATGCTTTCTTTCTGCATTTTTCGACGGTTTCAATCAAGTTTGACATTTAACAATTATTCCATGAGCATGCATTGGATATGAGATGGTAAATAGCCAATGAGGCACGTTGTGCCGAGTTGGCTATAACCAGTCTCATATCCAACAAGCGCGAATGGAATAATCGTTTTATTAAGTTCCTTAAACTACAAAAGTTTGGAAGTACGCAATACGAGGGAAAAAAGTAAGAAAATCTGAGTGAAACTGAAAAAACTTGATGAAGATGCGATGTTGTGCAATACCTCGTGGTCAGACAGATGCAGGCTCATCACATTTCTTACCTTTTCGCGTACCTAAACGTCGGAATTGATCCAAACTTTCTACAAAAACGTTTTTTTGGCTTTATTTAGAGAGAAATTTCGCTTTCCGGCAAAAATAATTTTAGCTTAGCAACGCTTAGCGCAACCATTTGCCATATAAGGTCAAACTAAGAATATAAGCTGACGAGAAATTAACCAATAGCTGTGGTCCACACTGGTGGCTACGCAGTTACTTGAGTCAAGCATTGGAGGGATATACAGAAACGAAAAGAGAGCAAAAGAGAACGACAACGACAAAACAGTGATAGCTCATACTTGATGGAAAAAGTTGCTCCACAATTCTTTCGTTGGGCACTAAACTGCTTCTTATTTATACGGATGCGTTATTTAAAGTGGATGCGTATTTTTAAAAAGTGGTTTAATCAGTTTTTCCTTTTTTCGGGAATGAAACCCGAAGGAACTCGAAGCCCTCGAATTTTTATTGTCAACTGGAATTAAGCCTGAGCCTTTTTGCTGCTCGAAAATGCCAAAGCTGCTACCCTGTTGTTGACTTATTTTGACGCGACAACATTTTTGCAAAATGTGACCACGGTATCATGTTTTCCCACCAAAATGACGCTGGTTTGCACACGCTCACTATTGTCCTATTAGAAAACCGCATACTCGTTGTCGTCCTCGTCCTAGAATCTAAAGCTCTCTATTCTTCAGACTGTTTGTTGTCACTTTTATTTTTTGGATATGCCCTCCAAAGTGATAATAATATAATTTTGAATCACAACATGAGCACATCCCAGAGGTGTTCCTGAGGGCGGATCTAACCAAACATGGCTGACGTCACCTTGTCCTGGCCACAGACTTACAGTCAGAGCATTTAAGTAGGGCAAAAGCTTACGGCAACTTTTCACAATGAATGCTTTTGTGCGGACCGACGATCACGCCAAGCAGGTTCCACTTTTGTTTGTATTAATGTCTGGAAGCAGAAAAAGGATTATAATAAGGTAACATATTCTCGTAATTGATCCACTACCATGCACCAGGTTTAAATACTGATGTCCAAAGGGATGATATTTGGATAGTTCGTTACAAAACAAAAAGAATAAGTTAATAATGCAGGGTTTATTTCTTTCAAACCTCTGTTCTTTACCTTTGTGTATTTTAGGTCATGAAGTCTATCTTGAATCTACTACCCATTAATCCTGAAGTCAGGCAAATTACCATTGACTTCGAGAAGACGATTTGGTCTGTACCCCGTCAGCTTCTTCCAGATGTTACCATAAAGGGCTGCGTGTTCCACTGGACACAGGCTCTGTGGAGAAAGGTTTGTGAACTGTAAAGACAAATTTAAGGCAAACTTTCGCGTTCCCAGGACTCATCATGTTTATTAGAACCAGTTAGCCCACTTTAAACAACTGCGGTTAAAACCAAAATGAAAACGAAAGTATATAGCGTATAGATTTGTGACCCTCCACGTGAAAACAGTGAATAAGGTGAACGCACGTGCACGGCACGTTAGCACGTTGAAACAAAAGGAGCGTGACTCAACACGTTAGCTGCTTGTTAGCAGCCTACCTCATTAAACTTGAAGCCTTTGTTTTTCACACACGCTCAAAATAAAAGAGCGTGTGATGAGCTTTGCGTCCGCTTACATGCTTAACGTGTCAACTTGGAACATGATGAATTTTTAATTCTATCGAGCCCACGTCACATGAACTGTAAACTTTTTGTGTGCCTTTGCGTTAATTCTATTGAGCCCACGTCCAGAAATCTTTGCAGGGACTCTTTTTTAAAAATCACAATGGCCATGTTTCAAAAACAGAAAGAAAAACCATTGAAAATGAAGGAACTACCGACACTAAAAGAATGACTTCGTCATCACAACTACGTTTGTTTAATTGAAGTCACACAAGCAGAGACGATCGAGTTCTCTTATGTGAACACCGGCCAAAGGAATATTGAAGAAAAGTTTCAATCAGCACAAGTCGAAAGTTATCCAACTTCGCTCACAGAAACGCCTCAGTAATTTTTTTCCCGAGGTCTTTTGGCTCTGAGAAGGGCAGCGAGATCTGAGACAACGTCACGCAAAACTTCAAGAATGCACCAGCCGCGTGATACTTTGACAAAATTAATGCAAATTTAGCAGCTATTCCACCTTACTGACCCCAAATAAAAATTCGCAACCACGAAAATCAGAACATCACATTCTACTGTTAGTCTATCTAAACTATTTCGCCGTTACTGAAGGCGAAATCGTCCCTCTGTTTTTCTGGCTATCACAGCTTGCAGACACAGTCTAACTCGAACAAAGTGACAACAGCTGGTTTGTTTCCGTAAGAGAGTTCAGTTAAAAAATGACAGCTTTTCAAGCCTAATTTGTTCATCGTCCACATGGTCTGTCATAGCGGAAGCTACATGTAGCGCAAGAGGCCAGTGTATCGGTTTGAAGTCGCGGTGCTTTGTGACACGTTGTGGCTGTGGAACTCGCCTCACCCCAAATAATTTAGCGTGAGAGAGAGCATTGCCCGCAAAATTCGACAGAAGGCCGACTAATCGAGACTTAATTGTATCATTCTTCTTTCGAGATAATTTCTACCTTTCTGAAAATAATTAACGTTTGAACTAACTGCCACTTGCAACAAAAAATGGACTTCGAATATTTTTCTCGAGGTCGTAGCACTTTATTGAGGTTACCTGACATGCGTTTTAAATAGGGCCGAGCATCGCCTAAACCAAAATTTGACACGTATTCTTCACAAATTCTTCCACCTTCGATCTCTCTGTTTTATCGGAGGCCGAGTAGTCAAACTCACAGTCGCTGTAGCCGTCATTACAATCGTCCACACTGTCATCGCTATAATCAGAATAGTTCTCATCAATGTCTTCGTCTTCATCAATTGCCCTTGCATCAAAATACACATTTGATACGGATCAGTTGTTCGTTTTTTTTTTCCTTCAACGTTTTTCCTTCAATTGCCATTTTTTTCTCAGAAAGCAGGTTGAAAGTCGCTATATAAACAGAAACCAATTTTCACCCCTGTAACCGAGACAGCCCGATCAACCGGGATCATGTGAAGAGCCCTAAGGTACCTGTAATATGTGGGTGTTCTGTGGTCGATTGAGTGACATGTGACTCCAATTTTTTCGCTTGTCACGCCGCTAAGAATAAATCAAAGTACGTAGTCTCCAAACATCGATTGCGTTCGTTTTTTCATGACATGATTTTAAAAGATCGTTTCGTTGAAGTTCGAGGGACGTTTTGTACAGCACATGGACCCTGCTTAATCGCGCGAGCGTGGCTTGTTTTTCGGGGAAGTGCAAATTATATAAACGTTACATTCGAGCGAAGAACCCGCAGCTATTTCATAAAAATTCTGCCGTTTAGCTCACTGTAAATCAAGCATGCAAGTAAGGGCAATGGAGTTTTTGGCTCAGTGGGCCGACCGACCATCTGCAAATCATTGATAAACATCGAACAGAAGATGCTGCTGGTGATGGAGATGAACATCTATTACTCAATTGCAAGGTGACTGCGTAATTTTCAACATCTTTTTTTGACAAATCAAGTACGCACGCAAACGAATTTCCTTATCTTTGATTAAGCTTACATCTTGCTTTAATAAACGATGTTAAACTACTCTGTGTAGTGTTTTGTCCGTAATCTTAAGCTGAGTAACCAGGCTCCCACACTTAGCCAGAAGTTAGGCTACCTACCGATTTGCTTCCTTCTGTCAATCATGTGGAGGAAGAAAGAGCGAGCGCTTTGCCGTGTCTATGAATTGTACCTTACATCGGACCAGCCATGCATTAGTGAGTGAATCGAACATGATTTAATTCTGACATCTTAGTAGTGATTCATTTGCTTGTAATAGTCTGCCCAGAAATGATTTCTTAGCGTAGGCATTCACAAGGGAAAATTCTCTTGGGACTGATCCGACAGAAAAGGTCTCAGAAACGTAGACTAATGAACTTAATTACAAGCAAAATCTGAATGAAAGACGACAGTTGAAGCGTAAAACAATGATCTTAAATGTTTTGTATATATTTTGGCCGGCGAGTCCAGCTCCAAGCTCGAGACCCTTAGCGGCCCAGTTCTTTGCTATGAATGTACATTTCCACTTCCAAAGGAACTGTTTGTGTCATACAGCTTCACTCCAACCTTGTAAGCTCAAAAGGTACAGTCATAACCTCTCTTCAACTTGATTGTAAACTCCTTTATGGATAAGTTTCTGTCAATTCAACGATTTATGTGTCAGCACACGATAAACGTGGAGGGATCTATAAGCTTGAGTTAAAAGAAAGCAAGATTGAGAAGATTGTCAGTAATGGTGGCTCCTTCTGTAACAGAGTACATAGCTTAGCTAACTACAGTGATCATGCCATAGCATTCAGTGACACAGGAGACTGCAAGATCAAGGTTTTAAATCCTGACAAATGTTTCGTTCTGGTTGGTGAAGGACAGGGGACAAAGAGATGGAAGCAAGACACAGTTCTGTCAGCCAACAGGAATTTGTTTTCACATGAAAACGTTATTCACTGTGGACAAATCGACAGCTGCCCTTCGAATGACCAGCAATGTCAGCAGTTTAGTAGAGTATTTGAAGTACCTGCATTTGTTTGCAGAGACATTTGGAATTCACCTCAAAAAGGAAGCTCCTCTCGCTGTTGAGATACAGCCAGCAATAGAAAGACTAGAGTGTGTTGACAATGTCAAACTTGTTATTGGCACGCGTGGTGAAACACAGGGCCCTCAAGGAACTATCTCCTCAGTTGTCATTGAAGATGAGAGATGATTAATCAAGTCACTGCGTGAAATGAAGATTCTTTTAGACCGGTTTAACCCTGGGTTGAGTGCTAGATTTAACATAAAAAAGCATTTTGACATTGGTTGTGGAAAACAGGTTTTCTGAAATGAAAGCGGGTGGAAGTGACATGCCTTCACAACTTAAGTTTGACTATAGATTTAAT
>NC_090869.1:30944716-30949716 GCF_036669935.1 Montipora foliosa
TCCATAATCCACAAAGCAGTTGTCATGTATCAAGTTTTCAAACAGCTTATCCACACAAAGGATAAAATTTTCGGATTCACTGTTGGTCATATCAATCATTTGTCTCAGTTTTCAAGTGCTACTAAGTACATGTGAAGGAAGTCAACACCCACCTTGGATTACAGTTATTTCAAGGAATGTTGTCAGAATGACTAAGTGATGAGACTTTATCGTGATATGGGAAATGTATTTAAAAAATAACCAAACTAAGCTATAATCCACCCCTACAGTTATAAAACCACCGAGGTCTGTGGTGTTTTCTCTCATCCTATGGCACTGAAAACCGCCAAATTATAGCCGAATGACAAAGGACCGGGAGCTACCCATGTAACCTGTCAGGCTTTGAAGTCTGACAACATTAATAACAAAGAAATAACTGTAAACACTACGTGTAATAAAGAAATTAGGAACTTTGCCTTAGTGAGTTAATTACATCTTTCCCACTGCCACTCTAAGGCACCTTCATTGACAAAGTAGTTGGAAAATCCCTCCCTTATCCCTTTGGCCTCTGTGGTAGCATTATGACCTGTTGAAGGCACCTGAAGGGGAAGAAAGGAAACTGAACAACAGCTGTCTTGTCTCCACAGTCCAGGCAACAGTTTTCCATCTTCGCTTTCTGTATCGGTTAAACCAGCTGGGAAGTAAAAAGCAGCTGTTCCTGAGATAGTTATGGAGGGTCAGGGCTGCCATAACAACTACTTCTATTGTTTCTGGTGGTATTTGCAAAATGGACTTAAATACACACCAGCGGTTTTCTGAGATTCTTCTTGCTCGGCTGTGGCGGTAATTGTAAACCCGTTTTTGTGTGGTGGGTCCTTGTTGTGGAAATGGTTTCATCAACCGGCCAGCCCGTTCAATAACTGTCGCAACATCATGCAACAATGTTGGAAGATGTTGCGTTGAAATGTTGCGAGCATTTGGCCAGGCCTTTAGATCAAATGGTGAAACAAATGATTTGGAAAAAAAGTGCTAAAATGCTAAATGCTGTCACTTTAAGTATTGTAATCAATGCAGAAAATTCCTGAGAAAGCTATTATTAACGTTTGTAAGTAAAGAGACCCAAATTTATGAGTCTACTCTTCACACACTTTAATTGTAATAGAAATGATCAGTTATTTAGAGGAATCACTACATGCATCATTGAAGTATATCTACTGTATTTCTTTTAGTTGCCATGAAAGAGTATAACGAAAAAATTCTGCACAGCAGGAAAAGGTCCTTTACAGCAGACAAAAATGCTTAACAGCCAATTCTGTGTCCTCTGTCAGTTGTGGTTTGATGTATTTGGGGATCTCTCTCTTTGTTATAATTCTGTGGTTTATCTGAAATGTTTAAGAGCTTTTTTATATTTAGATGTTAAACAAGAACCCAATCCAAAGATTTTGACATGAATTAAAATAATGTTTGGGTGAAAGCAATAAAAAATTGTAACTGCTTTGAAATCTGTTTTCTTTTTTTTTGTCTGTGAGCTATGGCAGTAACTGCCAATAGCTCGACTGCAATAGATTTTTTGTAGTTTCCAGCACATTTCTGATGTGCTGGAATATTATTATACAGGAGCAGGATATTATAACCTTTCTTGCGTTCCACATGTGCACTAGTACATGTACTTCTATTTCTCAGTTACTTCAAGATATTCTTTTTTCTGACCTCGTTCAAAAGCGTTCCAGCTGTTGCCCAAAGTTTTGGTCTACACTCCAAGTTTTTCTCACTCATTCCAATGAAGATATTCCAAGAAATTCCCAGGAATTCCTAGTAGTTTAAATATAATAATCTAAGACAGCTATCTTTTAATACATGGTTTTTGCTGTCAAGAACTTTGTGAAAAAAATCATTTAAATGGCCTGAATGTATATAAATAAGTGATGTTTTAAGAATTTGTGATGCAGATAATAAAAACTACTCAAACAAATAAATGAGACTGCCTTTGAATTTGCGTTATATGTATGTAATACTCTGGGCCTTATTTTGTGCCCCTATGAGGGTAGAAAAAATAACTGGTGAGTATACTTAAAGTATGGTGCACTTTCCATTGTAGTGTACTGGTAGTTGTGTCATCATGTAATTATACTTTAAGTACACTTTTTGATGCTCCAAAATCAGGTGGAAACAAGTATACTAAAAGTCTACTTTAAGTAGCAGTTTAAAGTATACTTTAAGTAGACTTAAAGTATACTTCATGTAGATTGCTTCAGTATACTTTGAGTACAAAATAATTCTACCTATAGTATACTTCATTTTGGTAAGGGAAACCGTCATTTGCAGAAGTCGCACAGGACAGGGAAGCGTGGCGCCTTCTAGAAAATGCGGATAGTTTATAAGTACTTTGTTCCATGTAAGAATATATCTAAAATATTTTTGCCAAAGTACCGGTTTCAAATATAGGCCGGCACACTACTTAACGAACTCAAGGAATGGTTACGTTTTTGCAAACGTTGGCACTTATATTTCAACAGACTTAACTGATTGGTCAGAGTTTTTCTCTGTCCTTGTGTGGGCCCATTTCCATAGGTAGGGCTAACGCTCACATGGTTCATATGGGGTAGAAAACTCGCACTTCACATTTCACTCCAGTCACTTAAGTCTGTTGCAATATAAGTGCTACACGGCCAACGTTTGCAAAAACGCAACCATTCCTTGTGCTTGTACATGTTCATTGCCGTGACTTTAACATCTTCAGTTCCCACGGCCTGCTCCCGTCTGACCTTGTAGCTCAGTTGGTAGAGCAGCGGTGATCTAGCCCGAAGGTCGTGAGTTCATTTCCCACCCTGGTCAGAGTTTTTCTCTGTCCTTGTGTGGGCCCATTTCCATAGGTAGGGCTAACGCTCACATGGTTCATATGGGGTAGAAAACTAGCACTTCACATTACACTCCAATCAGTTAAGTCTACTTAACAAACCCAACAGTTGACTTTAAAGAGACGCTCCAGTATTTTTATTCAAGAAAAAAATGAAGCATTATGTAATGAGGAAAAACACTTTTGCAGTTTATCAACACTAAGCATGTGTATCAATTACTCTCTTGAATCCATATTGACTAACTTCAGGTTATTGGCGTTATTTTTCGACCAAACAACTTGAACCCTTTGCTATTTTTAATACTCGTACTCAGTTCCCCTGCTAGTTTCGAACTAATTTCAGTAATGTGTCTTTTTTAGATCATCTTCGGACGATGACAAAATAAAGCTACACCTGATGAAATGTTTTGCGCACCTGTTACTGAAGCAACTATAAGAAGCAGTAGTGAAAGCCGTTCAAGCACTAAAGGAGAGGGAAACACCAGTCGAAGGAAACATAGTCAAAGTCCGTCAACAGAACTCGATTTCTACCTCTGGACTGAAGAAGAACCTTGCATGTAAGTGTTATTACTTTACCTTTAAGCGCGTGACTGGGACTGGGAGTGCGGGGTGCAATAACATCATAGCATATTATTATTTTAACAACGAAAGAAAGCAAGGCTTTACAGCTTCCCCTTAAGGCAAAACCCCAAGTCCTTCCCTACCCCCATCCCCCTCCCACCCGATACTTGTACGGTCGTTTGGTTGTTATCTCCAGGTTAATGTTACGCTTTTTTCGTTGCAAAGATCTGTTTCAGATGTAGAAGACAATTTTCTCTTGCGTCCTGCCTTTTTCCCTTACAAAGAAAGAGGAGTAACATCATTTGATGAGGTAATATATGAATATCGTTACTCTTATAGTGATCGAATGGTTTCAATGAAATACTTCAACTACTGTTACATTTAGTCTGTTGCACAGGCTCTTAAAAACCTTCAGTTATAGAAATATTTTTCACAAACTGGATCATTGGACTGATAATGCAATTCATTGGCTTAGCTATCGTGTTATATGAGCCATTATGCCATGCTCTAAAAATGTGGTAAGTGCCTTTTTGGGGGCGTTTTTAATAAAACAATTATTCCACTCGCGATTGTTGGATATGAGATGATTATGGCCCACTCGGCACTACGCACCTCGTTGGCTATCTACCACCTCATATCCAACGTGCGCTTGTGGAATAATTGTCAGTTAATGCGGATTTTTTTTTTAAACATTAATGACGCCTATTGAGCCACCAAAAAAGAAGAAAAAAACCAACATATCAAGCCTTCTTGTACTGAAAAGGTAACATTCCTCTTTCATATAATTTGTTAACATTCCGAAAAATGGTAAATGTTAACTTGTTTATTTTCTGAGTGCAATGTAAACTAAGAGCTGTTAATTTTTTTTCCTTTAGTTATCTACAAAAGTAGAAGTGGTAGTGATAAATGATTCTCCAGTGAAGATCACGGATAAGAGAGTAATGAAGGAAGACAAGGAAACCATTGTCATTCCTGACTCTCCTGTAAGCAAGGTAAAGCAATTGATTGAAAGAAAGTTCGTCATAAGTATCTCGTAGTCAGTGAGAGTCTCCACTCCGGTTATCTGTGACATACGGTAAAAGCCTTACACTTTAATTATATTCTTCTTCAAAGACCTTAGAGATTGTAAAAGGTGTATTCAAAAGGTGCCAAAACGATTTTGGATGGAACAGTTGTGGTTTGTAGAATGCAGAAGACAGCCATTTAAGTGCTTCGGCACACACTTGTTTGCCAGAACTGCTCTGCATTCCCCCTCACTCTTCTTGGAGATTCCTTGATCCGAAACAAGTAAATAATTTTATCTTACATACTTTTACAGAATTACACAAAACCGAGGAAGTGTTATCTAGATGACCCAAAGACACCGATATTCGAAGAAGGGAAGAAAAAACGATATACGCCCTCTGAAGCTATGGGAATTCTTTTGAGCAAAGATCTACCCAACTTCCCTAAGTGTTCCAAAGTACCGTTGAGAGTGCAATCTAACCAAACTTTTTTTAATGGACACATCTAAGTTTAAACTATGGGAAGACATCAAAAATGATATGAACGGGTCGTTCCCTCAAGTTCTAAGAACAGGCACTTGGATGGTTGAGCTCCAGGA
>NC_090869.1:30959716-30984716 GCF_036669935.1 Montipora foliosa
CTTGATAGACCTGTTCTTTCCCAATGGAGCTAGTCCTAGAGGACAATCATCTGAAATGAATTTTGACCTCGCAAACTTCAAGCGTGAAGTCATTTGTGAAGATAACTTTTCACTTGGAGGTTATATCACTAACAACAAACTATCAAAGCCACGACTTTACTTACTGTCTAAGGCAAACAGAAGCCCTTATGATCAGAAGAATCACAGTGGCACACATGAGGTGGTGCCTCACCAGTCAGCCTCTAGTTCAAAACAAAGGGATGATAAGTTGGTTCAAGATTGCAGTGAAAAAGATGGCGATGAATTCATGCTTTATCAGCCTGTTTTTGCTTCTACACCAAACCAAGAGTGTCCCAACCAGCACATACAAGGTCCACAAGATGATCGCTTAGATCATGATTCAGAAGTTATATTTAAAGGATCAGATGCTTCGTTGCTGTTCGGTGACACTATGGTTGATGACATTCAGCATGCAACGTAAGATTATTATTTTGTATTAATGTGCATTGCAATCAAGAAAACATCTCTTTTCTTCTGTTTTTCGAAGGAAATTTTGATCTCACAGTTTTTCTGTATTGTCATGGTTTTACGTGTACGAAATGTCACTTGTCTTTCATTAATTGCTCGCATTAATCTGACTTAAACATTTTGTTTACAAATTTGTACCTTTGATTGATCTTTTGAGAGTTTTTCAATGCATTTTCATGAATATTAATAAGGAGAGGGAATATTTCAGATTTTAAGAGGTTCCCTTAATAATCACTTCAGTTGGATATTCCCAAAGGTCTTTTGACTATGAAAGCCACAAATTTACAATTATATGCTTTTGTTGTACTTGCCAAAAGTCGAACAGTAGATTGAGGAGAAGCTCTTAGTCTGTTGAAGGTTGAAGTTGAAGGTGTAGAGGCATGCATGTGGATAAAAAGGTGTTTAGGGTTAGGGTTACATGAACAGACAATTACGGTTAAGTTAAATGAAATCTTCAATGACCCATACATTCACTGATTGCATTGAAATTTGTTCTAGTTAAAGCAAATGTTCAATTAGCCATACATTCACAGCTGATCGCATTGACATTTGTTCCATTAGATACAATATACTTCTACCTGTAAGACAACTCTACATTTGTGCTTCCACATTCTTTCATTACCAGAGCCATCCATGGACAAACGGAAGAAGCAGTCAGCATGCAGGTGTGACAATACTAAAACGAGATACCACTAAAGTCTTTGTATACTAGCAAAAAACAGTCTATTGACACATGGCTTTTATATTTTTGGGGAAGAAAGAAAGGAACAATGTAGCTTACTTATGCAGACCAAACCAACAGCACTACCATTTAATATTGACTGACCTTTTCTTTTACAGTAAAAATACCTTGCTTAAATTGTTTTATTTGTTACTGGTGAAATTTGATAAGAGCTGTAATTTTAATTTCTACCCCATTGGCTTCTCAATTTTCTTTGTCTCTTAGGCCTAATTACTGAGTTGTTAGATTGATTTTCATTAATAAGAATAATAATTACTATTTCCTTCTAGCAGAGGTTTCTTCTCTTTTGCCTTTGCTGGGCTGACGAGTACAGGAAAAGAGACCTCTGCCATGGGTCGATACTCACTGTGTTGAGCATGCCCGGGCTTAAAACACAGCCAGCAAACATGGGGCATGCGTTTGCACACCTACTGTCCAAGGTTGCGTATGGTGCTTGGATCAAAGCGAGTTTTGGCCCATGGCCGAGGTCTTGTACTCCTCAGCCCAGCAAACGCAAAAAAAAGAGACCTCTGCTAGCAGGGTACATTATTACAAACTTCTTTTTAAATGAAATTTTTTATTTCCAACCTTGGTTTGAATAATTATCTCCTGAAATCAAATTTGACTGGTAACAGTAATGCAATAATAATTTAATAATAATAGTTTTTTAATGGTCCTTTGAAATACTTGTACAGCACCATGTGTTTGTAATGACAAATCAAAACACGTGTATTATTCATAATCACATTGACCAGCACTTTCCCAACAATTCTTTTAAATATAACTGAGTTTCGTATTTGTTGTTCTCTTCATTCCAGGAAGTCAATTTTAATTTAAACGATTATTAAACAATATTGTTAAAGGATTATAGCAATTTTTATGTGTTCTCCAAATACGGTCTGGAATTTGCCTGAATGAACTGGGAGAGCTGCCTGCTACACATCCTGTTGGATGCTTGGATATGTTCCATGAGGGTTGCTTGAGAGAATGGCATAAGGTTAGGCATGGTCTTTATTTGACAGAACAGTAAAACCTGCATTTGACTAAGTGCATGGTTATTGAAAAAAGCATGCAGTCTTATTAACCGAGCAGGAGGTCTGTATGGGAGAAATTGACTAGTAACACTAAAACAATAATAAATTAACTTTGCAGAAACAATGGTCAACCTCTATGTGATAAACCTACACAATTTGATCACAGCAGCTCTTTAATATCACATTATTATATCAGTGGTTTTGGTTCAATATCTTTTTTGTCTTTCTTTTTGTTGTCACAATCATTTTCAGACAGCTGATAACGGTGCTATAAAGTGCCCTATTTGTGAGGAATATTTTGAAGATGTTGTTCAGTCTACACTATCTCCAACAAGTCCCAGAGGAGGAAATAACAGAATGTTACTATCAGCAGATCTAGTGGATGGACAATCAAGTGCACCTGATCAAAGTGATGCAGATGTACATGTTGTACCTGTAGAGGCACAGGTTAGAGACATTCTATGCAATAACAATGAGAATATATTTCGTAATGACAATCTCCAGTCAGCTATTCTTTCCAAAATTAGTGCACTGTATACGCTGACGGTGTAAACTGCAGGTTGCATGTTACAGGTTAGAGTTGCAGGTCATTGTTTCACCAAAGCTGTTTTACCTCAATTTTCTTCTCATGCATCCGTTAAACACAAGCGTACTGTATGCGTAGCAAACGCGCGTTATGTCATGTGTGTGCGCCGAGTGCATTTATATAAAATAATGGGTGTCACTCATGTTGCTGTACACGAATGAGTGGCACAGACTTTTACCAGAGCATTTTACCTACTTCATGTACAAAACCCTGCCACGTTACCTCGTGCTACAAGTAGGCATGAAATTAGCCAAGCATATCAGGGAACTTGGTTACAATGGCAAATTTCAGATTCCTGATTGTTTCTTGCGATTTCAGACGAGAACAAGGACAAGCCCTGGATACCGTTTTAGGCAGCAGTATTTGCCACAATTTGACATGAAGTCTGCGGAAGAAACAGAAAGTAATGCTCTTGTATGTTCATCTTTTAATTTCTCCTGCTGTTTTATTGTGTATAGTTCTTTATATAACAACCAAAGTTATTCTCTCATTGAGATTGGTTCTTTGCCTATGGTCTATTAGAGGACAGATGCACACTTGACGTCACCATCAGCTTTTATGCGAATAAAGTTTAATTCTTTATTACATAAAATTAAAACAAACATGTTTCATGTTGCCGTGCGTCTGTTCAGTAATAGATCGCAGAAGACGTCGAAATGTGGTAACAACATAAGTGACACACTCGGTTTACGCCCCGTGTTCCACATTTTTGTCCTTACTAAATTTTTACGTCTTCTGTGATCTATTACTGAACAGATGCACGACAACATGGAATCTATCTGTTAAATAGATTTAGGCAAGCCTAAAGGCGGAGGTCCCGCTTTAGCTATTCTTACAATAAGTTAAAGTTGATTTATTCTGTGATCCAATCGAAAACCAGTACCTGGTCAGCGGTAAACTCAGAAAAAGACGAGCGATGAGCCCGCGATATAATCATGCGATACTGGTTGGCGGATATCTTTGTTTCGGCCTGGAACTTGCATGCAGTGGAGGCTCATGCGGGGAAACTTTTGAAATGCAAATACTTCTTAATATATTCCCCGCATTAGCCTCCATTCCAAGCTAGTTCCAGTCCAATACTGACAATACGATTATGGTCTATTGACCACAAGATGGATGTCCAGTATCAAAGATGTACGCAGCAAAGTAGCTGGAGACAAGTATAATAGTGTTGACTTTGTGAACTTGAGCCTGCGATATGGTCACATGATACTGGTCACATTAGCATACATGGAAGGGTCGACGGTCGTATAGTCATAGGCTCGTACAGTGACCAAAACCAAATTTTCTCGCGCAGATGGGTTACCATATATTCTTGCCAGTTTGCTCCAGTTTGCTCCAGTTTGCTCCAGGCATTTCTGCAATGGTCCAGAAGAAACTTACGTCACGGTTTCTTTTCTTTACAACATGTAAACATTCCGAAATACATGGAAGTATACTCGCAAACGTCTTCATTTTGGGCCAAACAAAGCAATCAATTAGGCAGTGACGTCATAGTCTGTCTATCCTCTGATAGATGAGGGCAACAGCCAATTAGAGCGCGTATGGCATTCGGTTCTTGTTTAATGTCTCGAGAAATGATACCGTTATTGTCAAAAAGCCCTTCGACAACTGCTTTCCATTTAGTGAGCATCAAAGTTCCCCTGAAGTACTTTCCTGGTTTTTTTTTTACGTCTGTGAGAAGGTGCTGTATTATGAAGATAAAGGAAAACATGACTGCCTAAGTAGCATACTACATGTTAATGCTATACCACGAGACGAGATTGAACCCATACTTTAATAGGACTCAATCCTAATGATATGTGTCACACTTCAGACAATCCTCGCCAAAAATCCCTGAAACGCCCCCTTCCCCTGCACAGTGTTGAGATGACATTTTACTGTTTGACTGGCTGCAACAACATTGAAAAAGGGAGGGGGACGAATACGGTGCGAAAATGTCCAAAGTGTTTCAAGGTTTTTGTCAAAGATTGTGTGAGTTGCAAAAAGCCATCTGGTTGATGTCAGACCGTGTCATTTATTGTTAAGTACCCGTAGTTTCCGTGAATAGCCCAGAAAGACTGTGATAGCTGGAAAAATCTTGCTGTAACTTTTGTTTGACGCAAGATAGGAAAAATATGACATTTCTAAATTTCGGCTGAAATAAATAGCAAATGTGAAATATAATGCAATTTACATTTACAAAATTATCCTTTGGCAACAGATGCACTACAGAATTTCACGTAAAAGTCATTTGTGGCACCTACAAATGTAGGATTTATGCCCTAGCACTGTTTGTCATAAGGGAATCAGTGTCTATGTACTGTGCATGTTTAGCCTTAGTCGACTCACGTGTGGTAAAGGTCACAACGGTTTACCGTTGTCAAAATAGAAGTTGGTCTGTTGACAATCTTATTTTATTACATGTTATGGTTAACCGTTGTGAAAAGGCTGAATTTCACGATGACATTGAAGCTGTTCTTGAAAATTCTTTTCAATCATAAGTAACGTCTTCTACAAAGTGATTTTCAACTGTAAAAAAACGAAAAAGGAATGCGAGAAAAGGCAAAAACTAATGGTAAACCGTGAGGTTTAAGAGCGTTTGTTTACACTTTACACTTCCGTTCCCATCACGCAATACTTCTCCTGCACATGCTCAAAAATATTCCCGCCACTTCAGACAATCCTCGCCAAAAATCCTTGAAACACCCCCTTCCCTGCACAGTGTTGAGATGACATTTTACTGTTTGACTGGCTGCAACAACCTTGAAAAAGGGAGGGGGACGAATACGGTGCGAAAATTTCCAAAGTGTTTCAAGGTTTTTGTCGAAGATTGTAGATTGCATCTGTTTTCGTTTAGGAATCTGACCTTAGAGATAACACCCTGAGCGATCATTTCAATGGCCAACTTGCTACAGAGAACACAGGTAAGAATTTCATGTGCCTTACAAAGGAGTTTCACACTACTCGCGAAATTGAAGTATCCTACCCCTCTCTGAGTATCCATAGGGTCGACGCCGTCTGAAATATAGGGTGGTTGAACAAATATCTTTGCAATTCAGCCTATTTTATCGTCCAGTGATCTTCCAAATCACCGATAAACTGGGTATAATGAGGTATAACGAAAACTACGCAACGCGAGATCCAGAGGTGATGATTTGAAAATTAAAAGGTGCAAGAACTATGCACCAGAAATCCACAAGTAAAACATATACCGTCTATTATTACCGTCCATCTACTGTTTATTCTGTAAAGAATTCTAGATGTTTGTTTTTTGGTTGGATTGTCCATTAGCTGAAAGGTACAGGTTTCCGAGAATATTTATTTATGAAGAAATGCACTCAAATATTCCATCTTTTTCTCCTTAGATTCAGTTGCTGCCGCTATTTGCTATATTCACCACACCCGTTTGAAAGAAGATGTAATATCTTTCTACAAGAATCGGGATTTGCACAGAGGCTTGTCTTCGTTTCGAGTTATTGACGAAAGAGGATGACTGGAAGAAGAAGAAGAAGGAGAAGGCTCTGGGGTTACGAGGGATGTCATAACAACGTTTTGGCAGCAGATATTTGCAGCAAAATCGCTTGGCGACAGGGAAAAAGGGCCATGCATTCGGCATGATTTTCAGAAGATCAAGTGGGTGGCGATTGCTCGAGTGCTGGTTTTCGATTTCAAAAAGGTGGACTGCTTCCCTCTCGGTCTATGTAAAGCGTTCCTGGGCTCCTGCCTCTTTGGGGAAGATAGCATTGATTCCGACTTCCTATTGTCCTCCTTTCAACTATACATCAATAGTGAGGATCGCGAAGCTTTCGATCGCATCCAAGGAGGTACTTTCGAAAATGACGACGACGAAATCCTGGACTTTCTCAGCAATTACAAAGCGTTCAAAATGCCCACAAAAGAAAATGTTCACGGTATCTTGGCTGAATTAGCCCATCAAGAGCTCATACAAAGGCCAAGATATATCTCGCAGTATGGGACTTCAGAACTGTCACAACTTAAAGACCACGTTGAGTTTAGCAGCTGTGATTCCCTGGCAAAATTTTACGTTGAAAACATGCTGACAGCAAAGAAAGTGGTGAAGGTTATTGAGAGTCGACCAACAAACGAGGCGGAAACTCAGTGTCTCGATTTCTTGAGGAAATTTATCAGATCGTTAGACACGCCTGCCCTGGGAACTTTTTTAAAGTTTACCACGGGCAGTGATATACTACCACAGCGTCTTGAAGTGTCTTTCACTTCAATGGATGGATTGGCGCGGCGACCAATCGCTCATACCTGTGGGCCTCTCTTGGAATTACCCAAAACTTACCGAAGTTATAGCGAATTGGCGGAAGAACTGACTAGCCTGCTGCGAGGAGCAAGGAGCTTGGGGCTTTAACATAGTTTGAAGCGTCCAATGGAAATTTAAATTTACGTTTGATATGCGATGTCTTAGGATAGTTCTCTGCTTGAGACGTTGCAGAAAACACATTGGAAGTTATTGGAATCATAGTTGTTAGCGTTTTTTTATGCTTCGTTACAGTTACAAAAAATCTATATTTCATCCAGGTGCTGTTTGATTTCATGAACATGTAGTATTAATATGAGATTTTAGAAATCTGAAAATCAAAGTAAAAGAAGGCATAATATGATTGCTTTGCTATGCTTCTTGTCTTGTTACAAGTTAGTGGCCAATAGTTTGTAGACTTTGGTTTTAGTACCGCAAGCGTCTTTCAGATAGGATGTTTGAGGTTTCATGATCATGGTGCTGCCAGAATGATTTGAAGTGTATTGAAATCTTTAAATTTACGCAAACAGTGTGATGAATAACAGCAAGATATTGTCAGTTGCAGACATTGAAACTGAACGGCATCAAAGCGTTCTATCTTGTGCTTACCTCTTACATCCGAATAAAATTAGCTACTTTTGTCTTTAATTGCAGCTGTTCTTATTCCCTTTACGTATTCCAATGTCCTGACAGTTCCCGGTTTGCCTTTACGAATGGACAAAGTCTTTCGAGGTGCATGCTGATAATTTATTCCAGGCGTGTAAAAAAACAATCTTATTCGTTTATGCCCAAAAATCAGTTTACAGGAACAGAGGTTCGATATTATCCCGTTGATGTGATCGACTAGATCCAAATACAACTCCAAAGCTTCGTCTGGGTTACTTGGATTTTCATCAGCCATTATCATCTCTGCTAACTCTTCAAAATGTTTAAAGGAAGAGTCCACTGTATTTTGACCACAACACATTTGTTCTGCAAGTTCTATATCATCTAACGAGACATCATGAATATAATTTGTTCTTCCATTTAATTGCGGCAAAAAATATAGGACATCTGGTCGGCCAGACGGGGAATCACGGTTTGAAGGCTGTGGTCGTATTCTATGTAAATTCCACAACTCTGCAGTTCGATGCAGTTCTCCTCTTATCAGTGGCATGAAGCAGAACTTAAGGCACTCTACATGAAGGCAGTCATCGTCATTATGTATAGTCCTATCTCCCTCATATCCTTAAAATAGTTTATCCAAACGTCTGTGTTCAATTTTCTCAACAAGCTCCACCAGGTCTCGATCCTCTGATTGGAAACAGAACGCCCATACATGAAACTTTTGTCCCCTTGGAGCACGTCCGCATGCCCTTCTCTAAAAAAGCGTTGAATAGCTGCAACGTAACAATTTTCAGTACCGCAGTCCCCTCTAACGATTCGTGGTGTTCCTCCTACGCAACGAACAGTCTTTAAAAAGTACTTTGCTATAATACTTGGATTGTTATTGGAATGATCTACCTCAAGCCACATGATGCGACGGCTAAAACCATCGATGGCACCGTGAATACAAAACCCAAAAGGCTTAAGTTTATCATAACCATCGATGCGCCAGAGGAAGTTTGGTCCATTGGCCTGATATTTGCGTCTTATCAAACGGTTCTTTGAGCCTCTTTGTACACCATCAGGATCTAAAGTTTTCATTATAAGTCTCACTGTTTCCCTGTCAGCAGCGAGTCCATCAAAAGAACAAATTCTTTGGTGCATTAGCCGATAACCAATTGAGCTGCCGCTGCCCATGTGGAGCTCACTTTCCACTGCATCTACTATTTCATTTGGTGGACTTTGCTGATTCCTCCGCGAAAGACCGCGCGATCGTAAAATTCTTTTTAACTGTCTCATGCTGAGAGAGATTCCATGGTACATAATAAGAAAGCAAAGAATTTCCGTATAATTTAAGCCCATCAAAAAATAAATTTTGATTGAAGTATCGCGATCTCTTACTGTTCCCCACCGTTCTACGAAAGGAGGGCCAACACACTGCACTTTGGTGAAGGAAGTACGTAATACAGCAGGACTGTTACTGCAATCAAAGCCATCGTTCACCGACTTGAATGTACGATTCAATAACGGCCTATTTAGCCTGAAAAAAGATAAGGATTAAAATGAAATTTAACAAAATTGAAAGGAAATAAAGTTTCTGTTCTCCAGTTTTATTTAATTTGAGGGTTTCCACAGCAACCGTAGGGTTTTAACTAGAGATTAAAAGAAATCGATCAAATCCTTACCTTGCCCTTTGTCATCTTGAATAAAACAGTGTGCCATGTGTGCACCGTATGCGCAGATCGCCTTGCACAGAGTCGATCAACAGTTATAAGTGTCGATAACTGTCAATCGACAATTATTCAGAGTCAGAAAAAAGGTTATACTTCCGGTGGGCCATACAAGCTACCGTAGGAATAAGTGGGATATAAGCAGTGAACTGAATCTAGTGACACTGATTAAGATGCAAAAAGTAAGGAATGACTGAAAAACGGTGTTCAGTGTTGAGTTGAGAGTTTTAGTTCAATTAATATACTGATAGTAGTTTCTACCCTTTTTTTCTCTCTTAAAACTATAAATTCATATTGGTCTTCATGCTTTTTTCACGGCTGATAGGTTATGATAACATTACAATACAAAGACTCTTTATAATGCTGTTCTTGCCATATATCATTTCAAACGGATTTCAAAACATTGTGTTAGATGCATGTTCCAGGAAATTATCGATAAAATATGACGTAATCACAGAAAAGACAAGAAAGTGGTCGCATCATGTGAAATAAAGAATGTTACCTTGTGTTGCACTATGTTTTACGTATTAGTCCATAGAAGATCAGATAGTATGTCTACTTGGGAAATTGCCGGAAAGAGATCAAGGGACATATGTCCACAAATGCAGGATTTGGAACCTATTTGCCACAAATCAAGGATCAAGGAACCTATTTGCCACAAATCGTTCATCTAAACGTTGAAATACTCGTTCTTTAGCCAAATAATTGTTTATCAAAGTTTCTATGGTGCACTGCTCACATTTAGTTATTTTTTACTTCAAGGAAAAGTTCTGTGTTTCGGCACGAGTCGGCAAGTCGCTTGCAAGATGTTTATTGTCTAAAGCGTTCCAAAGACCTTTTCGAAAAAATGATATCTCTGGTTATATTTGACACAAATCGTTCATTCAAACAGTAAAATGCTCTTTTTTTAGCCAAATAATTGCTTATCAAAGTTTCAATGGTGCACTGCTCATGTTTAGTTATTTTTTTATTTAAAGGAAAAGTTCCGTCTTTTGGCACGAGTCGGGAAGTCGCTTGCGAGATGTTTATTGTCTAAAGCGTTCCGAAGACCTTGTCAAAAAAATGATATCTCTGGTTCTATTTGACGCAAATCGTCCATTCAAATGGTAAAATGCTCTTTCCCTGACGAAAGAATTGTTTATCGAAGTTTCTACAGTGCGCTGCTCACATTTTGTTATTTTTATCTTTCTTCAAAGAAAACTTGTGTTTCGGCACGCATTTCCAAGTCGCTTGCTTGGACCGTGTTTACTTGCGTCGAAAAAAATGTTATCTCTCAGTTGTCTTTGCTCCACGAAGTTGGGATTGTTGAAGCGTGTATCCCAAAAAACAGTAAATTTTTGATTTAACAGCAAAATAATCTCCCTTGTAATTAATATTCAATCAGTTAATTGCAAAATGTTAGTTTCAGCTAACACGTCAGGCAAACGAGGACTTAAATCATGCCACGAGAAATGATCGCTGAAATTACGACCGGGATTTTAATTTCCTGGGGGACTGGAACCTACCAAAATTGATCCTGTGGGGTCCCTAAAGAATAAGGATTTTGTCAACCCATAAGGCAATTGGAGGTTTGACATTGCTTCCCGCCAATACTCGAAATTCGTAGCTTTCGTTTGATACCAAACTTGCCTAGTAATATCAATTTTTTCCCTAAAAATCTCTGTCTTGAAAACGGTCTAGAACACAGGAGTTTCACAACATTCGTTTAGCACGAAATGAAGGACGGAGATGGTTTCAAATAACTTTTTTGGTTCAAATATTTACTTGGTTCTGTTAACCCTCGGTGTGGCAGGAGCTTTCAGGTAAGAATCTGATGTTTTTTATTTTGATGGCAATGGCTTATTATTTGAGATATTTCAAGTTTACTGGCAGCAATTTCGCGCGTGTTAAGTAACACTTGTCACTTCTTGGTTTGCGTAGGATGCCCCTGGCCCCAAAGGAAAAGTTTGCTCGTTTCAATGTCGGCCATTTTATGAAAGAACGTAAACAAGCCCAAGAGGAATTGGCATCAACTAACCACCTCATAGAAGGGGAAAGGAAAAAGTTAGAAGCCGCTCAGTTACAACTTAGAAGATTGCAAAACAAGGTATGGCACAGAAACCGGTTTAGATTGTTTTATATTTGTTCATTTTTATTTTCATTTGTAACATAAGCTTATGACTAGCAGTCATGCAGTCAGTATTTATGTATTGTTGTAAATGTAAGATTTTTTCTTAATTTACATAAATATAAGTTGACTTAATATGTAATGTAATATTAATAATAACAATAATAATAGCAGTAGTAATAGTAGTAGTAATGGATCACGTGTAGTAAAGGCCTCTGCAGTCGAGTGTAGATTTATACCCTCAATCAACATCTTGATCAATACTCGATCGACATCCCAATTGATTCTCGGTTGACACTTGATCATCAGTCGGTCCTTAGTCAGCTGAGTTTCGGCCGACTAATATTAATCAACCAAGTGTCAACCGAGGTGTTGATGGAGTGTTGATCAAGTATCGATCGAGGGTTTTGATCGGCAGTAGGATGCCTTTGGTATACATGATCAATAGTAATAATAATTATTATTATTATACATTGCAGTCACCATCTGTCTTCTCATTGGCTAAAAGCCTACAGTTAATTCTGCGAAACAGCGCAACCTACAGATTATTCACTAATCTGTACCTACAGAATGAATAATCTGTAGGTTTCGCTCACAGTGCATGATTTCCAAGAGCAATGTCAAGTTCACTGACAGCGAAATAAGAATTGCTTCCCAATTCGCTTCATCGACCCAGCAATAAATTGAGAAATACTTGAAGATAAAGATTCAATGAAACTTTCTTACTTACCTTGACCTTGATTACTCCAGATATCACAAAAACCTCATCCAATAATTGTTTATAATTATAATAACAACAACAACAACAGTAATAATAAAAATGGTTTGTGTACATTAACTAGTTAACCGAATTTAAATATAATCATGGTGTTCTATATTTATATATAGATGGATGAAACAGTGGCTCATGTGACTACCCTGAAAGAGGGTCTTCAAAACAACACAGGACAATCAAATGGGGCATTTGTTTCTGATTTGTCCCTAGGAAGAAGAAGGAAGTCACCAACAAATATGGAAAATAGAGAGATGTCAATCAGAACAAAGAGAAGGCGTGTACAAGAAACTTTCCAGGCAGCCATCGAAATAAATGGTGGTACAAAGGAGAATCATCACCCTGCATTGGATGGCATGGTTGAGACACTGGACACCAAGTTCTCCAGAAAAGTTGTAGCCTCAGCTATTTGTAAGAAACCCGCTTTAGCTAAGACTGTAGCCTCTAACTTACATAGTGACCAGTGTGCTGCATATGAAAAAACGAATGAAAACATGCTGAGAAGCGTTGATGTGTATTATGCGATGGGTGTAATGGGGAAGAGAAAATATATCAAGGTGCGTCAGTCAACTTCATTCAAAAAAGTGGTTTCGAAGTTTAAGAAAAGTACACAAATCAAGGTTGCCAACTGTAAAATACCTCTCCTTGTGCCCTATTATAAGCTTGTGCAATTTCTGGAAGGGGTAGACATAGGCAATTTGTACTCTGTGGAGGAAGAATTGTGCAAAGATAGCCAAAACAAGGTTAATGGTTTTTTTCGAGACCTTAAGGAATTTCTTCCAAGTTTAGCAGAATTCTATTTGAAAGTTTATAAGCCTGAAGAATTCAACCGGTTTGGAAACCCTTTTACCTTTAAGGTTGCCATAGGTGGAGACGGGGCTCCCTTTGGCAAGTATGATCAATCATGTGCTTGGCTGGTTAGCTTTTTAAATGTGGGAAAGAGGTTTCTGAGCAACGAAGACAATTTTTTGATATTTGGAGCCAACTGCTCTGAGAGCTGTGAAGCAGTTAAAAAGTATGTGGCCAAACTTGTCAGTGACATCAAATACTTGGAGGGTAGGGTTTTCAAGGTAAATGGGAGAGACATTAAATTTGAAGTGTCTGAACTGCCAAATGATATGAAAATGCTCTGCTTTTTAGGTGGGGAACTAAGTAATAGTGCAAAGTACTTTTCCTCATTTGCAAATGTTTCCTATGACAACATGAATTCACTGAAGTTCACATTTGGCCTGTCAGAGGGCAATGAGTGGAGACCATGGGATTATGAAACACGAGTAAAGGTTGTCAAGCAGGTTGAAAAACTGAAAGAAACATTAAGCAAATCAAAGTTAACTGAAAGCACAAAGAGAAGCAAAATAACCTCTTTTATTGCTGAGAAGAAGTCAAGACAGGAATTTAGCCCAAGAATTGGCAAATTGATCAACAAAGCACATGTTGAACCTTTACACTTGAAAAACAATGCATGTGCTCTTATGTTTAAACATGTTTTATTGTTTTCAATACAAAGGTCTGAACTAAGCCAAAGCATTAATGAATTTTCTAAGGTTAGTAACCTTTCTCCATTTGCCAGGCTAATTTCTAGCCTAAAATGTCAGTGCAACATGTCCCGTCTAGCTAAGAAAATCATGCGGTGGTTTGATGAAAGCAAGGGAAATGCAAAATCCTTTGACTACAGGTTTACTGGGCAAGAATCACGCAGGTTTCTCCATAACTTTATGTATATGATATCAGCAATTGAAGGAGAAAATGATTCAAGACAAGTCAGTATGAAACTGCACATTTTTGCATTTGCAATCTTGTCTCTACGAAATGCCATTTCCCTGTACAGCAGGTTCAGTATTGATGAAGCACAAATAAATGAACTTGACAGAGAATGTAGCAACTTTTTCATTTGCTGTGCATTATATCTTGAGGTAAACCCAACAGTATGGACAATTGGTAATGTAGTACCTGTTCACACAAGAGATATTTTCCCGAAGTATGGGAAGGGTTTGCTCATAAATTCCATGGAGGGAAGGGAAGCAAAGCATCTGGCAATCTCAAGATATGCGACAAATTCCACCAACATCACTCGCTGGAAGTCAGTATTTCGTCACGAGTTTGTCTCGCTCATCTGGTTACGAGAAAGGGGATGTAACCTTTCAAACAGTAAAAAGTGCACAGAAACGTATATTCCTAAACGTGTTTCAGATTCTGCTTATTGTTATTGTGGGCTAATGCTCACAGATGGGAAAGAGTGTAAATACTGTAAACATCAATACAGGATGCAAATTGTCAACAGTATTCAGCAAAAGAAGATCACTTTCAAGGTTTAAATGGTTTATAACCATATATTCAACATGTTATGGTGATACAAACGTGAGGGCTAATGCTCATCAAACTAAAACATATTCATACTCTCACATGGAAGGTCACTCAAGGGAGTCAAGGGTAGAATTTAAGACTTTCTAGAAAAAAATCCAAGAAGGTGGGGCTGCAAACCCCCAAAAGAAAAACACTTCCATGGCATGGAGAGTATGGATATAGAAATGGAAGATCATACAATACAGTTTACAAGTTGTCAACATTTTTTCAACTAAACAAGCTCATGCTTAAGGTTACATGCAAATATTTATGGTTTGCTGTTTTCTTGTAACTTTGAACACTTTGATACTTATTTGTCTTCGTACTTATTTGTACAATACAGAATACAAATAATTTGTAAACAGTTTTCAACACAATCTCATGTTTAAGAAGATTTAAATGTTCATATAATAATTGGGATGTTTAACATATTTATTATAATTTTAAAATACAGAATACAAATTGTAGACAGTTTTCAACAAGATTAAGGCCTGGATTAAACGTTGCATTTTACATGCGCCGAATCAAATTGCCAAGTTAAATGCATGTAAAATTCGACATCTAAGTCAATTAAATGCGGCATATTTCAATTCGATGCGAGTGAGTCGAATATTTGACTGAAGTTCGGTAGTTGATTTAAATGCCACATTTTACAAGTGCTGAATCCATTGGAATTATATAAATAATTTATGTTTGCTCGAATGGGAATTTAAAACATGTCGCTCGCGCTCAGCTATTTTATTCGGCAAAACAATGCGACGTTTAAATCAAATCAGCCGAACGTGTTATTTGAGTCAACTAAAATTGGTATTTAATTCGGTGCATGTAAAGTGCGACATTTAAACCAGGCCTTAAATTTATATAGAATTATTAAGATGTTTCTCTTATTTATTATATTTATACAACACAGAATACAAATAATTATTGTAAACAGTTTTCAGCACAAACTCATGTTCAAGATTTAAATGTTTATGGTTCCCTGTTTACTTGTAACTTTGAACAAAGGAATAAAAAGTGCTGTGTTATGAAAATATAACTGTCTATCACATGGTAATCAGACAGGGTTCGTACGGGTCCTGGAAAACCTGGAAAGTCCTGGAATTTTATTATGGCATTTTCCAGGACTGGAAATTCCTGGAAAAAGGCCACTGGTCCTGGAAAGTTCTGGAAATCTTTTAAACTCAGCTAAAAATGTGAAGTGTAGGGAAGACGGTAAGGTGAATAAATATTGAGATCTTGGGGGTGTAATGGTTAATGTGAATTTTTGAGCCCTTGAAAAATCAATTTGACTCCTAGAAAAGTCCTGGAAATTTTTTTGTGAAAAAGGGTACGAACCCTAATCAGACTACAGTACCTATTTAAGTATGTAGTGGGAATCCACTGGCATTCCAGACTCCAAAATTAAATTCCATTGTAAATTTTCCTTGCTTGTACTTATAGATCAGTACAAAGTTCTTCTCCATGTTTACAATCAACTTTGCCTTGCCACTTCTACTTCCTTTAAGAGTATGAGTAAAATATTTCTGCACTCTTACTTCCCTGTACCCAGTAAGAATGGAAAACAACATAACAACACTCTTTCTTGATGTCAGTGAGATCAGTGCGCCTTTTCCATTCCCTGCGATATAGCAATTTGGTTCTTTGAACTGATCCAAACCACTGGATTTGATAGCAGACTGGAGAGCTATGAACACATCAACAGGAATGTCTCTCTTACACTCTCCAAAATAAGGATTTCTAATTTTCGCTCGTCCACCAATTTTCCGATAAAGCATTTTCAACCACAATCGGCTTTCACTGCAGAGAATTGATCCACAATTTATCGTTGTTTCAAGGACCCTTTTCATTGCATTACCATAAGGTGTTGAACATAGGGTAAAGCATGCCAAACCGAATCGAAGTGTAGATATTTTGAAAGTGTGTTCATCAAATTCTGGTTGTATTTCGGCAGCAAATTCAGCCAGTTCCTCTAATTTCTGCTTCATTACTTCTTCAAAGCCATCCGATTCTTCGTATTCCCCGTCTTCGTCCAAATTATCGTCAGTTGTGTCTTCAAATACAAGCTTAAGAGCCTCTTCCACAGTAAAATACTTAGCCGCCATTTTGTATTTTCAAAACTCACGCGACAATTTTTTCACTACTCCGCTGACCGCAACTTTGAATCTCGTGGCACTATTGACATCCTCGTTTGCCCGACGTGTAAGATTTTGCTAAGTCTAGTCTGAAGACATACGCGCGTTTACTGTATACACATATTCAAAATAAGGAAAACTCTTTCTCGCTCTGTGGCAAGCTGTCAAGCCATTGAAAACAACAATGACCTGTTACATACTAATGAGGCATACGCGCATATATTGTAGACGCGTATGTGCGTAAATGCATACGCGAATACGTGTATATTTTGGTTCGGACATATGTGAACTGCACTGTACTATATGCCTGTCCTGAGGAAGATGTAAAAGAAGGAGATGCGGGAACAGTTGCTTGGCATATTTTCGACAAAGGCAGAAAAATAGACACAGAATGGTACAAAGCCAAAATTCTTAAATATTCTGGTAATTCTTATCAATTTAATTTATAAGTGACTGAATTTCTTAATAAGATTCATTTGCATATGGCTGTAAAATACATTTTGAAATGCAACAAAGGTGGGAAAACAATGGAGCTTTATAAAACAAACCTCCTTTTGGATGTTACGAATACATTACCACACTTTGGTCAACTTGAAAAGAACAGTGTCACTTCATTTATGCCTGATTTGGTCATTCGAAGTAACAGAAAGTAATTCAGTTTGGGCTTCGCTGGCTTCGTATGACTGTGAATCTTGAATCACGTGACCCTTTAACTTATAATTATGCATACCTCGTTGTCGTTCAACATAATTAAACAACCACAATTTAGTCATACTAGCCTGTGTAGATTGTAGAATTCAAGAATCTAGTGCATATGCGAATAGGCGTAAACTGTGAGGAAAGGAGCACTTCATATTCTATTTGTGTAGTTCTAATTAAAAAATCTCTAGCCCGGGAAAAGATCACTTTTGAGTCATGCACAAGCGAAGCGAGTCGGCGGAGAGTCTGGATGCTGAAGCGCCAAGAAAGTGAGCTTACTTTTCTTGCACTGGCTTACAGTTTATCAAGAACCATCATGATGATAAAATCTCCACCAGTAAAATATACGACAACCGTGTTTACCCTGTTTGTTTGCCGCCCAGTCGCCGATTGTGTGACACTCAAAGTAAACTCACTACATTCTACTGTGAAGCTGAAGTGAAACAACTTCTGTTTTAACTTCCACACAATACCTACATGTAATTGCGTGTGTGGTGATAGGTGCTTCGTTTTTGACTACTTTTGTGGATCAAAGTGTAAAGAAACCTTGGATTTTTTGTTTCAAGTATGGCACGTCTGTGCTTGCAACCAATCTTGCAAACCCTGAGATTATGGTGCATCCTTTAATAAAATAGCATTTCGTATAAGTATTTAATTTCTTTTGTAAAATTATATTGAAGAGGACTTGAAAGATACTTCGATCTTAGCTCTACAAAGCAATATTTGTGCAAAATGTACATTGCAGCTGCTGGAAATCTAATGTCGATGTTAAACTTAAATATTGTTATCACTTGATCAAGTAATAAATACCTTTGTACGTGATGTCATTCTGTGATCTACATTAATTCCTTTGTAAAGACAGCGTTAAGCTTATTAAAGTACGCTGTTGTTGAGCCGCGAAATTAACTCAACGAGTAAAGTTTGTCTGATACTGAACATGGCACGCGTGGCCTAAACAACGTAGAATGTCTAATTTTAATCTAGGAATGTCTAGCTGTCAAAATGTCTAGAAAAGTCTTTCATTTTAGCTCAAATTATTGACTTTTCCAAGACTTTTCTCTGAAAGAAGCCACGAGACATAAAATAGACTCTTTCAAGACTTTGTTCTAGATCTATTTTAGACAATTTTTAGATCTACGCGTTTGGTGCAGGTACAAATTGCACTCTCACTACGGGCTTGTGCAAATGTGGTCGTCTTTGAAAAACTGGACACCACCTTGCATTCTATAGAAGCTTTCCATGGCCTGTTTTGTTCAAATTTTAACTAAATTTCCATTTCATTGTACTTTTTGTTTTGCCTACTCCACCTATAGCTTGGTGCTTACCTTTTGTAAATCATTTGCATCACTTCTCAGTTAAAAATACATTACTTTTGTGAAATAGCCATTATCTTTGTCCAAGTGAAATTTCTTCCTTCAATTTCATCTCTTAAACTACACTGTTCAGTGTTTCGTTGAGAAATTATGTTCTTAACTACCTGATTAATATATAATCAGTTCACTCTTGGGACACGTCATCATGACAACATCATACTAAAGTAAAACCATTTTTCGTTGGTTGTGAACCTGAGCGAGTCACTGGGTAAATATGAATCGTTTCTTGTTCACTCTATTTTCTGTATATTTCATAATCGTGTAATTTTCTTATTAGGATTCGAACCGCACAACTTCCATTGATGTAACATCCCTTACATGCACCAGAATAAAAGGTTTCATAACAGTGAAACGATCGCAGCCGACGAAACACTAAAGATCATGACAAACCAATTTGCAGTGATGCATCCCTGTACTAATTATCATCCACTGCTGATCTCAGACAGCCTATTCTTGTGTTACCTCGAGGGTTCCAATATTGTTACATGTAGATATTTTAATTCTTTGTCAATAGCAGCTGGATTTGTAAAGTACATGCTTGCATCCTAAAACGCTGGTCCTATAACATGTTTCTTTCCCAACCCTTCAACTTTCCATCCAAAGCGACTGTCGAATGCACTTCACTAATCCAAGATTGATACTAGTTATGGCAGAACCCCTTGTTATTTGTGACTACTGTCGTTAGTAGTTGGCATTATTCTTTGCAGAACCAGTCAGAATACAAAGTAGTAGTGACTTAATTTAATATTATTTAAATAAGTCAGAGTGGCAGGATAATCTGCAGTAATAGATTTTTTTTTTTTATTTTGCTGTTGAAAATGCCTTTATATCTACACAACATATATGTATCCTTACTCTGCTATCTTTTCATGTACATGGAGCATTAGTATGTACTACTGTAATAATTACCTTTGCACTCATTGCGTGACACTTAGGGGGCTGAGTATCACACCATTCACAGCAGCATCTAGCAAATTCGGGGATGTCAGAGGATTCACAAAAAAGCCAATCTTGTGCCTCACGGCTACTGCAGGTAAAAGCATAAGAACCAAAACAATGAAGAATCTGCACATGAAGAATGCCAAGATCATCCACTAAGTCCAAACAAGACAAATATTAGGCTCAGTGTAATGAAACTGGATAGAAGTGAAGAACTTGATGATACCTTTGCATTGCTTATCGTGGAGTTGAACACCAAGGGAAATGAAAAAAACGATAATTTACTGCAGATCAATCAATGTGCGTGGAGACATTTTTGAAGTCCTGTGAGAAAGCTTAGCAGACAGTCAACTGTATGCCATGTTTCATAGCAATACACCTCTATCAATCCAGGAAACAGTGTTGAGCCAGTTTGTAAAGTGACAGCAAAATTCGACTCATTGTTGCCACATGTGCATTGGGCATAGGTGTTGATATTCCTGATGTTGAACGTATAATTCACTATGGCATACCCTCTGAGGTAGAAAGCTATGTGCAAGAGATTGAATTGGGAGAGGGGGTAGGGATGGCAGAGCATGTGATGCTTTGATGTATCACAAGCCCTGCCACCTTGTCACTGTGACAAAGAATTGCGAGAATATGTGACAACCACCCAGAGTCGACGTAAGGTCCATTTGAAACATTTCAAGGAAAGAGAAACAACTGTGTGCCCTACGCACAAGTGCTGCGATGTGTGCACTCTGCTTTGGATGTAGATGTGAAATGCATCCCGAGCCAATGCAGAATGTGGATACCAGCTTGTCTGAGAAATCCTTAAATCGAGTAGTGGACCAAGAAGAACGTAAATTGTTCATTGAACTTCTGACAGACATGGATACAAGTGGTACCTATGAGACTCTAGGCTCAGATCTTATCCTGGAAATAGCTGTTAAGCTGGAATACATATTTTTTTGCAGATTATTTGATTGAGAATTTCCCCATCTTTAATGCACACTTGGTTAATGATATCATTCTTGCTGTAAAAGATATTTTTAATTACATGTCTCAAGCAAATGCGTGTCTGGTGAGTAATTTAGGAACCTATTTTGATGATCCTCTCCTACTTGATGCAGACTCGTACCCAGTCGTTAGAGGATTGGATACTAGGTTGGATTAACGCGCGCAACGTGTCATGGGAAGGGTCGAAGGGAAAATAGCGACTGGCAGATTTCGTTCCAACATGGCTGCTGTTTTTGATCGCAAAGTGCACCCAGCCATATTAGAGGGAAAATTGCCTTGACCGCATAGCAGTTGTAGCAAGAAACCTATATTTTATCAAAAGAGCGGGATTTTTCACCATTATAAGACCATATATGGGTCTAATGTTCCATCTTCATTTTTGAAAGAAGCACTTATGCTCGAAAGCTTCATGGAGATGAAACTAAAGCATATTTGGAGAACATTTATCAACACCATGCCATGGAGGTAAGATTACAAAATAATTAATTTGGCATCAGATTGTTATGAATTAGTCGAGTCTATTTTCACAGATCTTGATTTATTACAGCACAGTGATGATCCAACCTTTAGCTTCTTGACTGCAACCTACCAGCCTCTAAATCTAGAGTTGAAAGTCTGTGTGACAACACCGACGGAAGCTGCCAATCTGCTGCGGTTTTGCCTGCTACGTTACGGTGCTTTGCAACCTTTTACATCTGGGCGCAAGTCAGGGAAAGAGATTTCGGTGTCGAGCAGTGAATATTTCTATGATTTCTTGGTGTGGGAGCAAAATGTCACCAAACACCGATGCAAGGACACCGGCATTGGACAAGAGATGAAATCTGTTATAGTATCAGCTATCCATTCAAAGCGGGTAAAACAATGCAGTATACCTTCTTTGTTACTTATTATTATATTTGCTTGCAGTAGTAAACTAACTGTGTTGTATGTAAATAACACCTCTTTATTAATCAAACTGGGGGGAAGGGATTCTGTAAAAAATTTATGTAGACTGCAGATGATACATGTATGTGTCTTATCCAAATGACAAGGGGAAACAAGCAAGATAAATTTTTAACCTGTAAATTAAAGTACAAATAGGAGCACTAAAGCAGACGATATATCTTCCAGTTAACAGTTCATAAATCTTCTAGTACTCCACTATAGAACAAGCATTTTTTACACAGGTTGTGCTGACCTCTTCTCATCATTATCCATGGCTTTATAGATGCTTGCTTGACTTTCTTCCCCACTGTAACTGTTTTCTTTTTCTTATGAAAAGTGCTTTTTTCTAATACATGATCCCACCCAAACATTGACACCTATTCTTTAATATTACAGAACTATGTTGCAACAATCGGTACTACCCTCTTCAGCCTCAAGTGGAAGGAGGAACAAGTTCATGTACATCCTCTGAAGATGAGACTGATCCACTTTGTAGAACTTTGCACAGGTTGTTTGGTCATTCTAATTTCCGTGAAAATCAAAGAGAAATAATCGAGGATATAATGCACAATCTGGGAAGTCACTGACATATTCTCTACCTGCTGCAATGGAGCCTGGTGTATCAATTTTAATCTGCCCCATTGTTGCATTAGTGGCAGACCAGGTGACTATTTTACGTGCATCTGGTATAAACACCTGCTATGTAACTCATCAGCTGTGCGATGCGGAAAAACAAGTCATTTACCGTCATTTGTGCAGTCCTGACCCAGGCTACGAGATTATTTGCACAACACCAGAGACTGTGTTATCTCCTGAAATGACAAGAACTCTTGTTAAATTGCAAGGGCAAGGGAAATTACAGCGTTTCATTATTGATGAGGCCCATTGCATAGACTTGTGGGGAAATGATTTTCGTGAAAGCTATACCCAGCTGGGCACCCTCAAGGACTTTGGAGTACCTGTTATTGCTCTCAAAGGCTCTGCTACGCAAACAACAAAAGATGTTATTCTTGATACTCTGAAAATTCCAAATGCCAAAGTTGTTTCAAATTCCTTGAATAGACCAAAAATCTGCTACACTGTTGAGCCAAAGGGACAAAAGGTCATTGATGACATTGTTCAATTAATCAACAGCAAATTCCAAGGACTGAGTAGCATTGTGTACTGCTCTGAAGTTCGTTACACAAAGAATGTGGCATATAATTTGAATGTAAGTGGAATATCAGCTGGTCATTATTATGCCAACTTAGACCCGTTTGAGAAACAAAGTGTTGAAACAGGATGGATGGAGGGCCGCATCAAAGTCATATGTGCTACCATAGCCTTTGGCATGGGCATAGACAAAAAGGATTGCAGATTTGTCATTCATCACACTATGTCCCAAAACGTAGAGGGGTTTTCCCAGGAGTCAGGGAGAGCAGGACGGGACGGGCAGCCAGCTCATTCCATTCTTTTTTATCGTTTTGAGGACAGAACAGGTTTATCGTTATCGTTTTGAGGACAGAAGTTTTTGGCACACATTTTGTGTTTGGAGGATTTGCAAAAAAGGGAACATAAACTACATCAGTTGAATTCAATGGTCAAATACTGCCTGGCTATGGATTGCAGGAGGAAAGTGATTCTGCAGTATTTTGGGAAAGAATTTGACCTTGACTTATGTCAGAACCATTGTGACAGTTGCCTGTGTGTTAGTACCACAGAAAAGAGGAATGCTTCTGATGATGCAATTCCTATTGTGAAATGCTTGCAGTCAATCATGGTGTTCTGTCCACGTGTCACATGCCGGATTTTACAACTGACCTTCTGGGGATCGAAACGTCAAGAGGTTGTTAAAAAAGGACTGGACAATATTTCAGAATTTGGCATTGGTAAGAGAACCTTTACAGAAAAAACAGGCAGCTCTATTCATTCATGAACTAATCACATTAGAGATTTGAATGAAAGGGGCTCTTTACCCTATATTACTCTTGGCAGTAAGGCTGTGGATCTTCTTTCAGGAAAACTACATGTAACAAGGCAAATTCGTTGAATGCTTACAGGAGCACACATATTTTAGAAACTTGTTTCTCGGTATAATAATAACAATACTAAATGATGTGTTGATAATTGAGATAAGCATTGTAATAATTAAGAACTCCTACAATATTGACTTTGAAAAGACGGTATAAAGAATTGATACTCACAGTGTATCCCACTGAACAGGCAGTCCCATGGAATGCAGCATTAGCACAAATTGTTTTCCAGCTCCAAATGAGATGGCAAGTAAACCAAACAACAGAGCAAAATCATTGTGGTTCCGTGAACTCCTTATGCATGATAGCAACTTCAACACATGGGTGGCATTCGTCATCTTCTTCTCGTTTGTTAAAACAGTATTTCTCTCAACATCATTTGTTACAAGAGCAAATAAATGCAGGTCAGCAAGGGGCACTTTTCCTTGACTCTTAAAGGCAGAGTGTCAATGGCATTGGATGGCATGCAAAATTTCCTTTCGCCATATTTATCACGAATCACATTCTTTTTCAAAAACTTGCATTTCAGCTCGTACTACTGCAGTTTGTGTCAATGTTAAACCTGAAATGTTCTCTCTCTGTTGATTCCTCAACTCCTGTTCACATAGCTGTACCAAAGTAACTATGTGATGGTTGTTTGTTTTTGACAAGTCAGCATACTGATCTAGTAACCCAGATAACATGGGATCTTTGGCAGCCCCCTTCTCTAGTTCCGACCACACCACAGATAGCAATGCCAAATTTGCTCCTAGTTGTCTTTTTGTGTTTGATATTGGGCCTATAAAAAACATAAAGAGGAAATATTTAAAGTGTAAGGAAGATATGTTTGTTTCTCCCTGCTCCACTTCCTTCAAGATGCAAGAACCCCCAAACCCAATAAATAGTTTCTCTCACATACCATAAATTCCCTATAAGCCCCCTCTTAACTGGTTGAAAAAGATAAGCCCTCTGGGGTAGGGTTTGGGAGAGGATTTACGGTAAACAATTTCTAAGATACCTTGTTTATTTACTGTAGCCTGTTAGTCTGGTGGGAGACTTAGAATCTGGACATCAGCTCGTTTACTCAAGTTCTTGTAAAAGGTCCTACAAGTATGCAAGTAGATGAAAGATAAAGTAAAAAGGTAAAGTAAAGTAGATAAAAGTAAATCTTTGTGTCTACGAATGCCAATACCCAAGAATGAAGAAAATAAAGGAACAGAAGGATGGATTCAACACTGCATGGCATAAAATGACCTCTAAAGCCATCCATCATAACCATATGAACCAG
>NC_090869.1:30989716-30992216 GCF_036669935.1 Montipora foliosa
CGCTGCACAGTCTCTTTAACATGCTCTTCATTGTTCCATTAAACTTTTCCGTCAGGCCATTACACATAGGATGATAAGGAGTCGTGGTGAGCTGTTTAATGCTCAAAAGTCGTGTCACTTCCTTCATACACTCAGAGACGAACTGCATACCAAGGTCACTCAAGATCTCTTCAGGCACTCCCAAACGACTAAAGATATCCACCAACGCTTCTGCCACAGTTTCAGTATCAATGTTCTTCAGTGGGACAGCTTCAGGATAACGAGTTGCAAAGTCGACCAATGTCAATATATATCTATGAACGTCCTCACTCGGGGGAACAATAGGTCCAACCAGGTCGATTGCTACTCTCTTAAATGGCTTGTCAATTAATGGCATCTTCTCTAGGGGAACCTTCCGTACGTCTCCTTGAATGCCTGGCCAATAGAACGTGCTTTGAATCTTATCAGTTGTTTTCTTTATTCCCATGTGACCTCCCATGATCGATCCGTGCGCTAGTTCCATTATTCGACTTCTCAGCTGCACAGGAACCATAACCTGCTTCAGGGGTTTACCTCCGTTCACATAAGGGTGCTTGTAGACGCGGTACAGAACTCCATCTTTCACTTCAAATGAAGTCTCAGCCTGGCCTCTCACAACTACGTCATCTTTCTCCCAAAATTTCTGTAGCCTCTCGTCGTCACGCTGCATCTGCTTGAGCTTTTCTCTATCAACTACAGGACTTTCTTTAGTACCCGGTACCTTCAGCAGAATATGTTCTCCAGCTTTCTTAGCTTGACTTCTCGTGGTTACAGCACAAGCTTCTTGTACAGGAACTTGCCAGCTTGGGTCTGGGTCGTCAGCAGCTCTTGCACCTGGTACTTTACCAATAATTAAATCATAAACAGCATCAGGAAGACACTGCGCTTCCACTTGGCCCTTAAGATAAGGTGTATCAACATCAATCTTTGCGATGGGAACTTTCCTTGCCGTATTGTCAATGAGCAGCATAACATGAAATTCACCAGTAAACTGATCCTCAGACACAAGGTCCCTCTTTACTACAATTCCACTACAACCAGTATCTCTAAGGACATCAACAGGCTTCTCTCCAACTCTACCTTTCACGACAGGCATTTTACTTCTCTCTCCAGTTAACGGTTCAACACAAGCACTACTCAACAACGGAATCTTCTTACCACAGGCTAACAGCAACTTATCATCTTTAATACAGGCCTTAACTTCTTCATCATTAGGTTTAACCTCAGGTGGCTGAACTAAACAACTGGCACTCACTTGACCACGCTGCACAGGATTACCATCCTTACTTTGTCCTCCTGATCTGCGTCCACCTGATCGACAGTTTCTAGCCTCATGACCCTGCTTGCCACACAGGAAACACTTTCTTGTTAGAGTTGGGCAGTTGACGGCTTTATGACCTCGGGTGTTACACTTAAAGCAATGCAGAGCTGGTGGATTAATCTGCATGTTCTTGGCTTTGTCCCTCTCAGGCTGTATTGTTGGCTTTCTGCTCGCTGAGCTGAACAAATGTTTACCATGAGCCTCCAAGTACTGGTCAGCGACCTTCGCAATCTTTGCTAGAGTCTCAGGTGCCCTTTCTCACAGGTGAATTGCCAAATCCTTAGGGCAAGAGTCAATAAATTGTTCTTTCACGATCAAGTCCTTAAGACCATCAAAGGTTCACGCAGTATTCGAAAGCTCCAGCCACCGTAACAGGTATCTGTCCAGTCGCACAATAAACTGCTCCGGACTTTCGTCAACTTCTGGTTTGGATGCTCTAAATTTTCGACGATAGCCGTCTTCGGTAAGGTCATATCTCTTCATTAACGCAATCTTTACCTTGTCATAATCCTTAGCTGCGTCCTCCGATAGACGTGAATACACTTCTAGTGCCCGTCCACACAACAGAGCACTGAGCTTCGATGCCCATCCATCTTTTGTCCACTTAGCTGTCTCGGCAAATCTCTCGAACCTCTGCAAATACGCGTCCAAATCGTCTTTGCCATCAACAAACGAGGGGAGTTTAGATGCTTTAGCCCGATCCTCTCTGTCACCTCTTTCTGCAGTACGACCATCACCATTCATTGCTGCTATTCTAGCAAGTTCCAACTCATGTTCTCTCTTGGCAACCTCAGCAGCTTCCTTCTGCCTCATGAGGTCAGCTTCCTGTTGTAACTTCCTAATTTCTCTTTCCTGACGTCTCGCTTCCCTTTCTTCATCCTGTCGTCTGCGTCTCTCTTCTCTCTCTTCTTCTTCTTGAAGCTGCCTACGTTTCTCTTCACGTTCTTCCTCTCTAAGTTTCTCTTCTCGTACTATTTCTCTACATTTGTCTTCTTTTTCTTCTTGTTCACACACAAATTCAAGCAGCTTTTCTCCTTCCAGACCAAACTTTTCGCCAAGCTGAATAAATTTCTCCATTTTCACAGCACTAAAGTTCCACGGCTCTTTCACTCACTACAACTTTTTTCCACAGCGCAGCTACTTCCTTCCAAGTTGTGATCC
>NC_090869.1:31002216-31012216 GCF_036669935.1 Montipora foliosa
TGATTGTTAAATCTATGTCACCTTGGAGTTTAGACCTTTGTTATAGTTCTTTATTTGTCTTTGATTGTCAAATCCATGTCACCTTGTAGCTTTGACCTTTGTTTTGTTTCGTTTCCTTAATTTCAATATTTCTGCTCTGTATATATAAGCTGCTGTTGTTGTGATTTGCACTCATTGTAGATAGTTTTTTAGTTTTTAATTTTTAACCTGAAGAAGGCCGAACGGCCGAAACGTTGTAGTAAACTTCGCCCAGAACAGTCAAGAGTTTGTCTCTTCGTCGCTTTTCCTTACGTACACTTAACTATATATATATATATTAGGTCGGAACATTGAAGCCAGAAATGAAACCTTGGAAGATGATCGAGGTTGTTGCAAATGTAACAAAAGATGTGACCTCTGTAAACATTTTTTGATTCAAGATACTAAGTTTAAGAGTTTTGCTACGGGCCGCATATATAGGATTAATCAGACATTAAGCTGTACTTCCAAAAATGTCATTTATTTGGCTGCTTGTAACAAATGCAAAAAGCAGTACGTGGGCTCCACTTCAACAGAATTCAAGGTTCGTTTTCGTAACCATAAATCATCAATGCTTAAGAACAGAAGAACATGTGAGCTGGCGGTCCATTATAATTCTCTTGAGCATCAAATTTGTCAAATTAGTTTTATTATTATCGAACAAATTGTAAACCACAAAAATGCCACCCATCTTGAACAACTGCTCCTCACCACAGAAGCATATTGGACCTCACAACTCTTTTCATTATATCCACACGGTCTTAACAAAAGGCGTGAATTCAAATCCAAAAATCGTATCTGCTACAACAGTTGACTTTGTCTCTATTGTAGTGTAAATTCTTTTCAGCCCAAATTTGTTATCATCGTAATTTTTGCTGTCTGTAGGACCTCGTTAGCTCTCATCTAGCTTTGAATGTTTCCAGTTTGTAATCTTGCCCTTTTGTTTTGTTAGCCTTCACTTAGTCGTTGTTGTCTTTGTTCAAAAACTCTATTGGGGGATTCTGTTATGTTTGTGTTTGGTTTTTCATTCAGGGGCTTTCGATTGGGAATCTATTACATTGTTTAGGGGCCCTCTCAGAGGACCTTGTTATGACATTGACCCGCACATTCACTCAGAGGCCCTCAATGGGGAGTTTTTTATGTAATAACACGATTTATCTAATTAGTCTGTTTGTTCCTTTTTATCAATTGTTTTTTGTTTTGCCTAGCTCGTAATTAAGACTTTTCTTTTGTTACACAACCTTAATTTCCATTTTTTGTGTACTATATAAAAGCCCGTAACTCTGCCACTCACAACCATTGTATATAGCTTTTTTAATTTTTAACTTTTAAACTATCCTGAAGAAGGCCGAAGGCCGAAACGTCGATTAAACGCTGGAACTGTCAAGAGTTTGTCTCTTCGTCGTTTTATTTATTATATCTATCTATATATATATATATATATATTATATATATATATATATATATATATATAACTCACATGAAGAAGTTTGTCGAGCCTGCAACCATAGAAATAGAGGCATCAAAGGGACCAGAGCAGCCCGAGCTTCCAGAGGCAAGCAGTGGAACCAGTGCAGTGCGACCAGCCAGCCGTCCGTACAGTCACAGGAAGTCCTCCCGAACAACCCGCCAGGCAATTCAGATACATCTTGGCCTGTGCGCATGTTTGCAACTAGTCCACTTGTAAAAAAAAAAGAAAAAGGCACTGTTGACACTTTTCCTTTAGAGACTTTCTTGTTCATGTTGGTATTGTAAGTTTCCAAATAAGGGGGAGATGCAGTGTACCGGAAACGTGCGTTACTAGCATTCAGTGCATTATGGGATACACACAAAAAGGAAAACGAAGCGATAGCACAAATAAATAGGTTGTTGTTAAGAAGATGAGTTCTTGTCCTTGCAACGGAAAGATACCACACACTAGACGATTTTACTTGCTAATTGGGGTGCTTTAGCTCTAAATGGGTTAACAACTTCTTCTGTAGGTCCACTCATAAGCTGTCCCCATATTGATGAGTAAGATCGTCTGACATTAGACAGAGTGAAATCTATTAAGTACCACTCCCAGGAGTCAATGGGTTAAACAAAAAATAATGTTATTTTTTTATACACACCTCATTAGATGCAATTTTCATTACTTCGCTGTACTCATGAGGTATGTGGTACACAACCAGTGACTTTAAGAAGTTAATGCTGATAGTTATTTGACAACTACACGCATCCACAGTGGAATTAGGTCCCTCTTAACTTCTCAACTTCATCCAAAGAGGGAAAACTCGTGCACTTGAGCAGCATCAAGAGTCCTACCACTTACATCAGGTAAATGTTCCCCAGAAACAACATCCTCCATGGCAACAAGGTTGACTGTACGAAGGGACTTGTTTTTGCTATGACAATCCATATGCCTCACATTGATATGGAGATCTAGGTTGTCTCCAATGATCTGGAACCCTTTAGGGGCTGTGCTTTTAGCAGTCTCCATAGACTTATTCAGAGTGTCCACCACATTCTCCCCAGATTCTGCTGTTTTTGAAACAAAAGTAAGTGTATCCGTGATAATCTTGGCACTGACTAGCTCCTGTACTAGTTTATCCTCAATGCTTTGAACAACATGGGTTGGGCTGTACAAGCAAGGAAGCTTTAATGAGGAGGTATCAATGGTTTCAGCATCTCCAGTGGTACCACTTTCCTTGATCAAACTGCATGATGCAACACTAGATCCAGGGGCTATTAAATGGGAACACAGCTGTCCAATTTGGGGCAATTCTGGCAGATACTCCAAGCTCTTTACAAAGTTTTTTACCATCTCCAGACACTGCACAGTATTCGTACGCTGCTCAATATTGGTCTTCCCTTGGACAAGAGTCTTGTCATGGTTGTTGCCCATTTCCTTTGCCTTTACTGCTGGCTGAGTCGGATGGACTGTGAGGACATGCGACATTACAAGAACTAGCAAATTATATTTCCGTTCCAGAAAACACACTTAGAACACTTGGAAAAGCAAATCCCTACTCCTTTCGATACTATACCAACCCGTGGAAGATAATACATAAAATCAAATCACTTTGGAGCTTAATTGTATCTTCGGTGAAATGTCATCATTCTATTCCACTAGACATGCATACCCCACAGTAGGAGAGAAATTAACAACGTACCCGTCTATCCCCCCCCCCCCCCCCTCCCAAAAAAAAAAATTCTCTTGGCAGTTTAGTAATGTGCATAGAAATGTGGTCTGTTCACCATGAAAAGTAAGGGAATTGAATCCCTAACCCCTACGAAATATTGCACCTCTATCTACTGTGGAAAGGGTTTGTGGACTAATATTTCCATGAGCACAGATTGCATTTATCACAAGCAATTCATTTGCGTTGAAACAATGAACTCCATACCAGTGGAGCCCTCTTTTCTTTTGTGTGCCTGGTTTACATAAAAGAAAGAGACCTCCGCTGGTAGGGTAATTGTCAAACTGTCTTTTAGAAATTCAAAACCTCCTTCCCCCTCCTTCCCTGCTCATACAAAGCAATAATGATTCATAATAATTATGTTTATTAGGGAACTGTTGTTCAGTCAGCTCAGAAGAAATATAAAAAAGATTCCCTTTAGAGGTGGTGCCTTAAAAGAGGTATTAATAATAAAAAAATAAAAATAAAAAAAATAAATTAATAATAATAATAATATTATTATTATTACTACAGCTGGTGGGTTTTGGAAGTGGAGCAAGGGACATTCACACCATTAGTTTTTACAAGCACAGGTGGAATGGCCGATGAATGCGAGAGATTCCTTAGCCTCCTTGCAGAGCTACTTGCGTTAAAGAAAGGAGATGACTACGCTACAACCATATCTTGGATATGGGCGAAGGTAGCCTTTGCCATTCTACGATCAGCCTTCCTGTGTCTCAGTAGCCTGCTTGCAGGCGGTAGTTGTTGTGTTGCCACGAAACACTATCAGACGCCATATTCGAAGAGCGTGGGATAGGTCTGGGCCCCGTGACAAAACGACGGGGTGGGGAGTGGGAAGAGCGGAGAGAAAACCGCCTGCCCGAAAACCAGCCTTTTCTCGGTAGCCGCCCACTTTCTTTTGAGCTTCCGGTTGCATGTCACGCCACAATAATTGACCACTAAGTAAGAGACTGTAATAAGGCTGTCAATCACTGAAGCGTGTAGCTGTAAACAAACTTGCTCTGGTCAACTAAAAAAGCCGTAAGAAATGTAAGCAAACCGGCAGAAACTGCAGCAAAAGGGAATTGTTGGTTTTTCCCATCGCAATTTCTTGTTTAATACAGAAAGTTTGAAAAATTTGGCAGCGAGAAAACAGTGGGCAATATTCCTGTCCGTGCACTTTGCGATCAACTGCGGCTTTGATTTACGGTTTTGATTTACAGTGAAGCAATGCATTTTATGAAATCTAACTTGACGTTTCGTATGTGGCAACATACATTTTCAAAAGTAACCTTCATTATATGAAAAATATTTATATTTCAAAACAAATTGAGAGCGATCTGTAATAAAGTGACAATTAGCATTTAAGGTCGGATTCAATTCCTGTGTAAACAAGGTTTCGTTTGCAGTGGTAATCAGTTTTCCCAGACGCGAGAATTTCAAAATGATCCCATTTTATGTTATGTCCAGTAGTCATAATATGATCAGCAATATCTGATGTGTGTTCATGCTTGGAGAGCGCTTCAAAATGTTCAGCTTTTCTATCCTGCAGTCGGTGCTTCGTTTTGCCGATGTAGAAGTCATCGCAATCCGAACAACTTGCCTTGTAAACAACTTTCGATCTGTGGGAACGATTCAAGCGATCTTTGTAGGGAAAGAAAGATTTGCTTCGCCGAGTGTTAAGAAAAATAACTTTGAGATTAACGATACAATAAAACTTATTTACGTACACAAGATTAACTATGTTATTTTTTTCTTCATCTGTCTTTTGGCCGAAAGGAAGCGTTCCTCCAGCGCTTGCTCTGCAGAGCAGTAGATGAAGATACGAGGATCTTCGATAATTTTCTTAGAACTCTCTGGGGTGAATTCTGCTGCCGAACACAAACCTTCCAGTTCGACAATCTGATCTGATATGATGCTCTTGAGTGGGCAAATTACAAGCACTGACACCGGACGACCTTCAAGTTTCTCACTTTCGGCTATCGCAAACACTGTAAATATCATGCTTTTCCCAAAGCCAGTGGGAAGCACGGCCAGCACATCTTCACCATTTAGTAAACTAACTATCGCCTGTTTTTGTTCACGCTTCAAAAGAACGCTCCTTTCTCTTGTCGCCAAGAAATCTCAAGCACTTTGAATCGCTCGATCGACATTCGAGCTCATCATTTTGCCTATGGTGACAAGAGCGGTATATGAATATTAAATCTTGTGTTGATTGACAGCATGTCTGCCGACCAATCAGAAGACAGCGTCCACCGGCGGACGCTGCGAAATTGTGCTACTCAAAGGGGGCTGGTTTTCGGGCAGGCGGTTTTTCTCTCTCCTCTCCGCCCCCCTCCCCTCACTCGCTTTGTCGACCATCAACCCGGCCCAGACCTAGCCGCGCGAATCCAAGATGGCGACCTCATTACGAATTCCGGTTTTTCGACCATCCAACCGCCTGCGTGCAGGCTAGTGTCTCAGAGGAACCAGGAGAAAGAGAACAGCAGCCAATATATCTTGACATTACATCGGAAAGTGCGCAAGCCAGAATTTAAGTGGTAACTTTTTTGTCAGTCCAAATTATTTTAGATAGTTTTTATGTTTTTGATCTTTTTGAGGCTTTTTATAATTGTTATTAGTAGTGTTTTTAGATAGTCAATTTTCAGCAATTCTCTTTTCTATACAAGAAGAATGTGCATAGGGTATATATTTTAATATTCATGTTTTTGAATCTGTAAATAGTCTATGAATAAAATTATTATTATTATTATTATTATTATTATTGTTATTATTGTTATTATTGTTATTATTATTATTAAATGCTAACCATTTGTCCTGCCCCAGAGAAGCGGAGTATCAATCCAATACGGTACGCCAAAGCAGACATTTTAGGACATCAGTCTTGAAGCATGATTGCAGCAATTGTAGCAATGACATTATTAACTTCCTCCCCATTTCCCAGCTTGCGCTTTTTAGCCTTGGAGACACAAAGGGTGTAGAGCAGCTCATTTGTCAAAGGAGCTTTTGTTTCCAACTCCTCAACAAATGCAGTCAGCTGAAAGGACGGTAAACATTGTGATGGGTTTGCCTCAGAAGACTTGGTTCCTTTTTTGATGAAATCACCAGCATTTCCTTGAACAAAATATTCTTGACATCAGTGACGTCTGTACATTTATTCAGCAAGGCTGCAATTGCCAACCTGGGAAGCCCTGGGGCCATTGAAAATGAATCTGATGCAAATCTTTCATGCACTTCAGAACAGTTTGGCGTCAATGGGCTATAAGCTAAAATCATTGAGTGAAGTGCGCGTTGGAAACGAGTTAAAAAGGATGGTTTACTCACTACATAATAAGGAGGGTAACTGCAGAGACCAATGGCGAAAAGCGGAAAAGATTTCGCAACCAGTATTGGACCAGAATTAGCCTTCATCCAGAGGAAATTTTTCAAGATCCTCAGGGCGTCATCGAGGAACTTAAAAGGCAAGAGGAGTTGAAGGAGGAGTGCGACAAGCTGAGAAGGGATGTCGAAAGTGAGGACATTAATAATTGTTTTTTATAAGAGCTAAACTGGAAAAATTTACCTACACATATTGTGTCACATGGAAAGTTAACTGCGGTCAGATATTAGTCGTGTACGACTAGATCGTTCTGTTTTACCCGGCATAGTCAAACGAACCCAATCGAACTGTATTTCAATCTGACTTAATCCAGTTCGGCAACCAAATCGAACCCACACAAAAGTGACTGGACATACTAAATCGAACTTTTGATTTTCGAACTCCCGATTTTTTGTAAGACTGGTGACCGTGTTGAAAATCATAACCAGTTTTGCGAGGCTCGAGTTACTTCAGTATATTCACGTGTTTTTGAGGCTGCATAACCTAATCTTTGTTCAAGCGAATTCATTCACCGAACAACTGGACGCAATTGATGATCATCAACTGGTTAACAACTCAAACTCGCACAAAGTTCTGTGTTCGATTTGGTTGGACTGAGTTTGATGATTGACTATGCCCGATGTTTTATGAGCTTAAATCAAAAGATGGCATGGTTGCACGTATTAATTTTATTTTTATCTTAACTAAAGAAAAGGCCTCCGAACTGTATGACGCTATGGCACAGCTGAAATTTGTCCGTATCTCACACAAGGGCCGAAATACAGACAGTGTTGGTTTGAGACAAAGGCAACATCATATCAAGGAAATCAGGTAAATAATCAGCAGAAGTCATTGTTGGTTGATCTTGCCCAATTGATCAATGTAATATCATCATCATTAATCTAAGTTCTTGTATTGCAGAGAAAAAGCAGGGCAGGCTCTTTTGTTTGCCAAAACCTATGGACTTACTCCAAAGTCCTTACTCTTGGAGGACAGTAGAGGTGGCACACTTAATTTGAACCTTAGCAATAAAAAATGCCAAGGTAACTATTATAATCTTTCATTAATGATAAGGTTCTTAGAAATGAATTACAAAATGAAAGATGGAATCATTTTTGTATACAAGTGATGAACTGAATGCATCAATCAATCAATCATTGAATGAATGACAAACAGCTTTTCTGTTCAAGGATTATATACTTCATGAAACCATCTATTGCACTGCCTTTATTCTTATCCTGACATGGGCTTTTTTTAATAGCTAATAACTTGCTTCCTCCATATCCAAAACAGAAAACACCACATCTTTGACAGATGATCCTTCAGTTGAAAACAAAGAAAATCCACAGTCAGACAACAACGGTAAGTGGCTCAGTTTCATTTCATATTATAAATTACATGGGAAACAAGTATCATTGAATGAAGTCTTTTTACTTTTAGTGGTATTTTGTTTTGAATCATTACAATGAATACAAAAATTTCTGAATAGAGAAACTACAATAACCCAATCTGCAATTCCCATTATGTGTTTTTACTTTCTCAGGTGAGACCCGGGTGGTGTATGAGACTCTACCAGAAGAAGAGAAAGAGAAAGTAAGGACAATCCTGAATATAATGGACCGGTTTTCCATATCAGGAAAAGCCTAACATGAGCTTACACAGCTGGACCAGTCACTTCCCCACACCCACCAAAAAGAAAGTTGTGCAAAGGTCTTGGATGCCAACTGGTCGGTGACTGGAACACCTGGGGCATCAGACGGAGCGGAACTGCCATTTGAAGTTCTTCTCAGGAACGAAATAAGCAATTATGTAAGCTACATTTACTGTATATTACTCATCATCTTTAGCGTCTGAGCAACATGAATATAATACTCTTTGTGCTTCTTCAGATTAAGCTGTGATTGAATCTTTTCGAACTAATTTATGGAGGTACTGGCTAACCATTATTGGTAGATTTTATGGAATAATATTCCATCTGCAACAGACCTTGTACCCCAGATTACCAACCCAACTGTTAAAATATCTTTGAATTTTATGTTTTTAATTTTTTGTCTATTGTATCATGAATAGGAGGAATTAAATAAACAATATATTAGTGTGACTGCAAAACATTGGACTGACTTATGCCTTATTGTGATAATTAAATTCTATCAAGTGCTAATTCGTTGCACATTTCACATTAATTTTGCAGATCAAAAACAAGGGAGCTCCTGTGGGGAAAATGAGAGTGAAAATCTCAGGACATGGGGCAAGGATGTCTCACCAGCAATCTCTTTGTTTGCTCCTTTGCAATTATAGAAGATGGCAAGAGCTGTTTGTCCAGTTCAGGTACTGATATCCCTAATTAAAACATGCCTAGCTTAGAATGAAAACAGTTTTGGAGACACACTAAAGTAGATTTGGTTTGCTTGACATAAAAGCCTGAATATGCTTTATACAAAAAAAAAAAGCTTTAGTGCTGTTAAGAATTTTACAATTCACAGGTCATCCTTCCTTCAAATGAAAAGGCACTCATTTAAAATACAGATAATTATGTCCAGGTTTGACCCTAATTAGATGCACGCGGATTTCAATAAGCTTCACGAAGTGTCCCCTTGCTCTTCTAGCCAACTTCAACATCACTTGTGTCTCAGAATACAGACAATTTATGTCACAAAGTGTCCCCCAAATGCTGCTCTTTAAGTGAAGATTAACTGCTGCATTTACCCAAAGCTAAAAATAACGCCGACCTTTACCCTTACCTTATTGTTGAAAATAGGTAGCAAATGCTTAGACTTAAAGGGACACTTTGTGTTGGATGTCAAAATTGGGCGTGCATCTAATTAAGGTCAAACCTGGACATAAGTGTTAAAATATATAATATATTAGTTTCCTTAGGTAATCATACAATTGCTATTGTTAAAGGCAAAGAGGAACATGAGACACTCAAAGAGTCCTAGGCAAATGTAATCAAGGAAGTTAACCGGTTGGCAAATGAGGGTCATGTTATTGTGGATGGAGAGAAGATCAACTTGGAGTTTTACCTTGGAGGAGATTACAAGGTATTTACCAAGTAACATTAATTTTAGTTCTGTAAAAGGCATGTTTCTTTAAGAAATGTCTCTTAGAGCTCTTGTAATGCTTCTCCTTGCTAATCAACATGAAACTGTGTTTTATAATAACAATTATAGTCAACTCTCTCATAAGCGACCACCCTTGGTACACGACAAAGTGGTCACTTACAGGAGGTGGTCGCTATGAGAGAGTTGACTGTAAAATATTTCTACTGTACATTACAGATATAGACCTATTTCATAATGGCAGCCACTTATTTATTCCTTTGTTGATTATCCTTTCTGGCCTCGTTTGAAAGTAAAAATTCTTTTTAACTTCGTACACGGTAACGAGGTCAGAAAGGCTAATTTACATTGATATAAAAGAATCAACAAGTCGGCTGCCATTATGAAAAAGGTACTAAGGGAGTGCC
>NC_090869.1:31017216-31019716 GCF_036669935.1 Montipora foliosa
TCCTTTTCAAAAAATTAAAGAAACTACTATGAGTTAATGACCCCTTGGATTTTCTCAATGATCCCTTGCTCATAATTACACTTATCTAAAATGAACTTTTTGTTGGTTATTTAACGTACTTAGCCCAAGATAGTATAACAATGAGTTCAAACCAGGGTTATCGTTTTTGCCAACATTTCATTTTTTTGTGAATCTTTAAGTGTATTCTTCAAGTTTTTGGACCAATATTCCAAGAACTGTACAGTAAATATCCCTTCCAGCTTGACATGAAGGCCTGATTACATTAAGGCACTGAATAAAATAGTCTGATATTTCTATGCGATGAGAAATTTGAACAGGTGCAACAACAACAGCCTCATCAGTGGTTGTGGGTGTGGGCTATCTGGATCCTCTCCGTAAAATTGATCAACAAATGAATAATCAAGACCACTGTTTGAATTACGTGGATTATTTTCATCTAAGATTCCATTCATCCATAACTGATTTGGAGTCCAGCCATGTTCTGTGGACAATCTGTGATTGTTAGACATTGTGGCAAATTCATCCAGAGCAGTATTCCTGACTGTTCAATTGCATAGAAGACATAACCGAAAAAGTGGCAGACACATCTATAAACACCCCTCTAAAGTCGCTCTATGCGCAAAGGCCAAAGGCCATGGTTCTCTTCAATGGCGTTCTTGAACATATTCAAAACTGTCTCTGCCAAGTTATTAGTACTGCACCTCAAAAACATTATTTTCCTAGATTTACCATCGCAGCAATCATGAATGATGAACTTCCATGTTATGAGAGAGTGATGCCCATCAATATGCCAAAGAGAATTTGGCTATGGTACAAACTATGTCCTTCTTGACACTACAGCGCCCCATCTGAGGGCAGTATTGTGGGGATCCACACTATTTAATGAAGCTCTTACTCTGCTTCTCTGAATACGAAGACCAAGTGATCTAAAATAGCCGGACATTACTGGCTCACCTGTGGTGGAGCCATGGCATGAGATATAGTCTTTAACTATATCATGAATTCCTTCATCTGAAAAGTTGGAAAATCGTTGCAAATCAGAAAGGCCATACTCTTGAACACGGCACATGATAGTCCATCTCCAAGCATTTGTGATGTCTTGCACCAGGAAAAATTTACCCCACGTAATTCCACTAAAACCTCTTTCGGAATGTAATATCTGGGTCTTCCTGGATGTCCTGTCTGCACAGTCGCAGATGGAAGTCTACAGGTTACAGTAGTTTTAGTACATACCTTTTGGTAGTAATTATACAGATTAATGAACTCCCTATCTATCTCTAAAAAATGTTTCCTAAATCCTTCCATTTCTTCAAATCATCAGCGTTTAATGTCAGAATCTTCCCAATTTCATACAAACATTGCAACGTTTCTCCAAGCAAATCCATGCGCATCAACAGTTTACTGAGAAAGTTCTCACTATCCTTTAGGGGATCTTGCTGAATACGTATTTCCGCTTATCTCTCTAACACAAAGTCTAAGACCATTTCGACATCATTGGCCATTGTGTTGTCATTCAAATAACGGCGACTGTTGCTCGAGAAAACTTCCTGTAAGCAAAAAAACCCGCCAAAACAAAATGGCTGCTAAGGCGGGTAGATTTTAGAGCGAGGCCACTCAACAATGAGGCTACCCTGGCCGAGCTTGCCCCAGGAAGTTTAAATTAATTTTAAAAGGTTTAAATAAATTCTAAAGGTTTAATTGAATTTTAAAAAGTTTAAATGAATTTCAAAGGTTTAAATGACTTTTAAAGGTTAAGTTTACAGGTAAAGAATGTTTAAATCAAATACGTTTGAAGAAAAAGATTAAACGAAATTTGCCTCAAGGTTTAAATTCAGAGTCAAACCTCTCTCAAGCCATAAATTTCAGTCAAACAAAACAGGTCACGACTGGGCACCTTTTTCACACAAAAATCCTATAAATGTGATGGTTGAAAAATGTTAGAATCTCTGCTCAACACGGAATTGCAAACGTTTTCAGGCCTTCTTCGTTTTTTAGTGAGTTTTACAAAATATGTGAGCCATCGAGGCATATATGAAGAAGGAAAACACTACCTGAAAGCTAACCATTGTAAATAAGTGTTTCCTCTCTAGCTCTATTACTCTCAGCTTTATGGTGCTTTTCATTGAAATTTTCTCTTCTTCTCCTTCCTTGGCTTAAATTTCTCCAATTTTGTTGTCTCATGCTCTTCCGCTTTTCTACGACTTTCCTTTCTTTATCCCATTGCTCATCACTAATGTGGTTCCCGGCTAGAAAAATGCAGATTGCCACATGCAACGCTGCCATGCGATTTGCTGCCAAGGAAAACTGCCAAACACCTCCACCGCGACAGTATGGGTGGATGTATGAGACGTCATAACCAAAATTTCTCGCATAGATAGATTTCCCAAATAATTTCCGCTAATAAACGTTAAATGGTCATTCATCAAGAATAAGATACTTTGAGTTGGTAAACTTTGGACAAAAGAGTTCATTGCCCGAT
>NC_090869.1:31029716-31054716 GCF_036669935.1 Montipora foliosa
CTTGTATTTATCGAACAGGAAACAGCGAATCCTGATTAACGGGAGCTATTTGAGAGACTTTGATCTGACTCAAGGGGTACCTCAAGGATCATGTCTAGGTCCCTCGCTTTTCACGTTCACGCATACACTGATGATATGCAGCTCTATATCTCATTTAAGCCGGATGCTTCTGCTACTGAGACGGATGCTGTTGACGCTTTACAAGCTTGCATCAGGGATATAAGAACCTGGATGGTCCAAGACAAACTTCAGCTGAACAATGCTAAGATCGAGTTTCTTATTATAGCTACACATGCACAGTCAAATAAGGTTACGATAAATGACTTGCAAGTAGGTGAGGTAAAGGTTTCTGCTGTCTACTCTGTTAGAAATCTTGGTGTTTTGATGCAAATATGAATATGACCACACATATTAACAGCATACGCTATTTATTACCATCTACACAACATCCGGTGTATTAAAAAGTATTTATCATATGAAAATAGGAAGTCCATTGTACAGGCTATTATAATGTCACGATTAGACTTCTGTAACGGTCTACTATATGGTACGCCCGCTGTTCATCTTGGTAAGCTGCAACGCCTGCATCGCACCACAATATCTTTTAGACTTTATAAAAACCAAAGAGATCATACCGGGGCATACTCCTAATGGACAATACCTATACAACAAAAAAGACACTCGGGGATAGGGCGTTTGAAAATGCCGTGCCCAAAGTATGGAACCGACTCCCTCTAGAAATTAGACAATGTCAATCATTAATACTTTTAAAGTTCTACTAAAGACATCTTTTTAAATTAGCTTTTTATTAGTTCTTTTATTAAGTCATATTTTACTTTTATTGTTTTCCGAAAATTGTAATTATTATTATTATTATTATCATCATTATTTGAATTAGCCATTTATTATTTTAAGATTTTAATGTTTGTAATGCGCATTCAATCATATCTTTATCGCATGATAGACTGCGCAATATAAGAAATAACATTATTATTATTAGATCGAGTACCTGATGTTGAGGTCCTCAGAAGAGCAGAGACAGTCCAAGTGTCCAAGCTATCATCACAGCGTCACAACTTCGCTGGGCTGGACATGTGCGGCGAATGCCAGACTCAAGGCTGCCAAAGGCAGTACCCTATGGCGAGCTCAGTGAAGGGAAGAGAAAGCAAGGTGGACAGAAGCTACGCTTCAAGCACGTGCTGAAGTGACACATGAAAAATGCCAATGTCAAGTCTGAAACCTGGGAGCAAGATGCTTTGGACAAGATTCTCGAGAGCCACTGTCAAACAGTCAGTGAAAAGCATACAGGAGAAGCGACAGCTGGAATACCAGCGTGCTCGTGAAAGACATTCCACTGCAACATCAGGACATACATGTAGTCGCTGCACAAGATCTGCCACTCACGGGCGGGCCTGGCTGTCCATCAGAGATTCTGCCTCACCTAACATAAGCAGTCGTCACCGCCTGCGATGGCCTGCTGAAGAGGAAGAAAAAGAAAGAAGACACATGTAATTATAAATTATGGTGATATTTAGTAGTCAGAGCAGCGTTTAAGTGCTATCTCTATTCCCATGTATTAATCTATCAGAGCGTTTGCCCTAGTTATGGGAACAGGCCCTTTGCAGCTAGCATTCACATGGTAGAAGTCATCAATAATCATTATTCAAATTACGCAACAGGAAGGGAGAGGAAAGAGGACAAGAGGCCTTGTGTGACAATCAGTTTGTTTGAAATAACTTTATGCCAAACTTTACTTTCCTTAAAACAGATATTTTTGTAAAGCCCAAATAATTGGACGACATGAAGTCCTGTTACCAATTAATCATAACCATTACAATTTCCGAGAAAACAAAATTACTGCATTCCGTTTTCACTGTCTAATGCTACAAATTTGTCCATTTTGGAAGGGTAAGTGGTTGTTGCTATGGTTATTGTGATAAATTATGTGATTGGTGGATTAAGCTGAGTGCACTTAACACGATTGGCTGATGTAACTGTCCGATCTCAGGTATTTGATTACAGCCAACTGTCCGATTTCAACCCTACACAATAATAAGTGAAAAATACAGTAGTTCATGCACCAATCAAATTTTAGAAAATTATAATGGTTATGATTTATAATATTGTCATATGCTAAACTATTTAAATCTTCATCTTGAATGACACAAAATGCTACTAAATATGGTCGTTAGTATGGCCTTTGCTTTGACAACAGAATGCACTTAGTTTAGAAGTCTTATGCTTGAGTTCTTTTGCCACTGATAGCTAATTATTAAGAAATTTTACAGTAATTCACTGCATCAGAGTTTGATGCATTTGATGTCCAAGAGAGGCAAGAATATAGTCTAAGGGAGCAGAAGCAGAGTTGGATCTTCGGGGCAATGAAATATCACCCAAGGGGAGGGGTGTTACAGGTTTCTCTTTTTTTTCTTTTCATGCTGTTGAATATTTTCCTCTTTGTGTGAAAGGGCATGGTCAGTACATTCTCTCCTATCCCTTTCAAAAATTTCAATGATAATCATCTCCATTAAATATTTAAGTTATATGAGCAGTTTATTGTGTTACAACCACTGCAAACCACAAATTAAATAGTATTTACTTTTTATTGCTTGTTACCAGTGTTATCATTATGATAATAATTTCTATTCACCTAAAGCATAATGCATTTTTAAAGTCAAGTTTGAAGAGAAAGTTCATACACATCGGTACATGACTATTTTTTAGTAACACGTAGGTAGTTGTCATAATAATATTGCAATTTTCGAAGGTCAGAGGGCGTTTACACCAATGAAAGAAAACGTAACCATGTGATGAAAGCTACAAGTGGACCACACCATCTGAAGATCACAGGGTTTAACCAACAGCAATATTCTATCTCCAACCTTATTTTAATAATTTACACATGCAATCATGGCATTAGAAGGCATAAACAAAAAGAAGATCAGATATTGAACCTAAATGATATGCAGTATCAGTAGTGAAAACTGTTAACAAAACTTCTATGTTGTGACACACTCTGACTGGATAGAAATTTATCCAGTGGATGGCACGATGCTCTTTAACTGGAAGTAGGCTACTCATGAGAACATCTGAAAATTCAGGCTAGGGCCTGGGGCCTGTGTCTCAAAAAGACAGGAAACTTTTCAGACCTGAAGGCAAATTTTAAAATGAAAACCTGTACATTAGCAGCACAGTAGCTTCATTGTATCATTTTCAAAATCTAATACTGTATTGAAACTTGGATCTTGAATGCAAACACGGAAAACATAAGGTCCGAAAAGTTACAGGGCCTTTTGAGAAATGGGCCCCAGATCTCAATATCACTATTGCAGGGTTTTCATTAAGAAGAGAAAATTTGAAAGAAGCCCACATCTGAGTAAAAAATAGTTTTAAGCTATTGAACGTAAGCCAGAGAATTCAGTGCAGTAAACGGAGAACTTTCTGATCTCTGATGCCTAATAAACACCCTGACTCTTTTTCAAAAAAGCAACATGTTAAATCAAAAACCATATTTGAGAAGAGGCAATTACCAACAACTTCGTGAGTTTGCAAATACTGGGGATGCAACAAATAATGCTCCAATAATAATCTGCTTTTAGCCATGGTCTAAATAAACAGCATGCTTATGTTAAGTCTACGATATAGCAAGGCAGGGGTTTCAAAACAAGCTGGCGATGGCCAGAGCTCTGCCAAAAGTAATTTACACTGAAATGTTTGTTGACAAGAAAGAAGTGAAATTTCAAGTAGACAGTGACGCCTCGGTTAATGTCATTCCCGTCAAGTTTGTGAGTAATAAGAAGTTCGAGCCCACCACAAAGACGTTACAAATGTGGAACGACACAACACTAAAGCCACTGGGTTCCTGTCAATTAATTCTCCACAATCCGAAGAGCAAGAATAAGTTCTCTGTGGAATTCCTTGTCGTTTACAAACAACTGACTCCACTCAAAGGAGCAAGGGCAGCTCAACAGATGGGCCTAACCACTGTGAACACGCAAAACTTCAAGATCGCAGAACCACCTGAACGACCGAGAACAGAGGTTAAGAGTGTGCAGACGGCTGATGAATTGGTAGCAAATTTCCCAGAGGTGTTTCAAAGAGAGTTGGAACCACTACCAGGAACAGTTCACCTTGAAGTCGAACAGGGCACCACGCCCATTGTCGCACCGCCTCGCCGTGTCCCAACGTCACTCAAACACAAACTGAAGGAAGAATTGGATCGACTACAGCGATTGGAGGTCATAGCTCCAATCAGTGAGCCCACTCCATGGGTCAGCAGTCTTGCTGTGGCTGTAAAGAAGTCTGGAGTGCTGAGGATCTGCATCGATCCCAAACCACTTAATACCGCCCTGAAGAGAGAACGATATTAGCTTCCTGTACTAGGGGACATACTTCCAGAACTCTCAAAAGCAAGAGTATTTTCAACAGTTGACCTCAAGTCGGGGTACTTGCACTGTGTCCTCGCCCCTGAATCCAGCGTCCTCACGACCTTCGCAACCCCCTATGGAAGGTACAGATGGATTCGTTTGCCCTTCTGGCCCTCCGCTTCGTCCGAGATATTCCAGAAGCATCTGAATCATGCACTGGAAAGCCTACCTGGTGTTCTGTGCATCGCGGATGATATCCTCGTCTACGGCACTGGAGAGACCGATGAAGAGGCAACTGCAAACCACCACAGGAGTCTCCAAGATCTACTTCAAAGGTGCAAGGACCGCGGCATTGTCCTTAATCCAGACAAGATGAAGCTGAGGATGAGCGAAGTCAGCTTCATGGAACATCTCCTCACGAACAACGGCCTGAAACCTGATCCTGCCAAAGTAGAGGCAATCACTAAGATGTCTAGGCTACAAGACGTCGAGTTCATTCAGCGCCTCAATGGATTCGTCAATTACCTAGCCAAGTTCCTTCCAAAACTGTCTGATGTCATGGAACCGATTTGTCGCCTGATTCAGAAGGACGCTTCATGGAACTGGTCCTCCGAACAGGAACAGGCGTCTGTTCTGTGTTACTACAACCCTTCACAGGACCTCACCATACAGTGTGATGCAAGCCAGAGTGACTTGGCGCAGCAATATTTCAGAACGGCAAGCCCATAGAGTACACAAGTTGTGCCCTCACCGATACAGAAACCCGGTACGCACAAATAGAGAAGGAGATGCTGGTGATTGTTTTTGCTCTTGAGTGCTTCAACCAGTACACATTTGGTCGACACATACACATCGAAGGTGACCACAAACCACTAGAAGCAATTCTACTGAAACCACTCGCTCGAGAACCTCGACGCCTCCAGTTAATGATGATGAGGTTACAGAAATACGATTTCACTGTGCACTATGAGCGTGGCAAAAACATGCATTTGGCGGCTGGCATGTTGTCACGGGCTTACCTGCCCTACAAAGGCAAAGAAGTGGACGACTTCGAATCAGTCAACATGGTCTGCTATCTACCCATATCTGACCAGCGTCTAGACGAAATAAGAGGAGAGAACCGGTAAGACCAGTCTCTGCCAGAGTTGTCAGAGATTATTATCGTAGGGTGGCCTGAACCTCTGCATGTGAAACGTGTAGGGAACTCAACAGCATGACGCACCCCAAGGAGACACTGATACCCCACGAAGACCCGTCCTGTCTTTGGGAGAAGATTGCCGTGGATATCTTTACCCTCGATGGAAAGGATTACTTGATCACAAGAGACTAATATAGCAACTTCTGGGAGGTGGACAGATTGCAAAACACCAAAGCCAGCACTACCATTCTGAAGCTGAAGAGTCACTTTGCCCGCTATGGCATACCAGACCAAGTGATCAGTGACGAGTTTGCCAATTTTGCAAAAACATGGGATTTTGAGCAACTTACCAGTAGCCCTGGAAATAGCAAGGCCAATGGCAAGGCCGAGTCTGGGGTGAAGACAGCCAAGCGCACCCTGAAGAAATCAATCAGGGCTGGAACTGATCCATACCTTGCCTTACTCAACTACAGAAACACGCCCACACAAGGAATGACAACTAGCCCAGCACAACGTTTGATGAGCTGAAGAACCAAGACACTCCTCCCTACAACTCAGAACCTACTACTGCCTAGGACTTTAAACCTCGAAAGTGAAAAGAAAGAGCTGCAACAATGCCAGCAAGCTCAAGCCAAATATTACAACCAGACAGCAAGGGACCTACCCAGCCTCTCTGAAGGTGACGTTGTTAGAATGAAGTCATTTAAGCGTGTTCAGACGGACAATGGAGCAGTCTACCGCAGAAACCAACAGCATCTGCGAACCACGTCTGAACCACCAGTTGAACCCAGCAAAGCAGAGCCAGAACCGGATATAGCCAGCGCAGATGAAAAGGCGACTGCAACAACAGCGTTTACCCCCGACCAGGGTAGTGCCCCTCAAGAGCCACAATGTGAAGTGGCGACCGTCCTGGAACAGTATCGGAGATCAGAGCAACTCAGGAATAGCCCAGCATACCTCAAGGACTATGTCTGTGATTAGACTCATGATTTTATTTTTTTTTGTTGCTTTTATCATAATGATTAGTGTTTATCACTTATTGATCGTCTTGCGTTGAACGCACCAACCGATAGATTTGTTCTATGGACCCTTTGATTCCGCACTGAAATGACACTGACGTTTTTTTCATCTATTTCAATCTTCCAAAAGGGAGGATGTTACAATATACGTGTGATTTCTATCTATGATTAACTAGACTAGAATCGAGTTATCTCCTCATGTTAGACTGCGCGGTATGCTGAGATATAGTGGATTAAACGGATCTTCAAACATTAAGGTAACATTTCTACACAAAAAACAAAGTTTAATGCGATAAAAAGGCATTCTTATGTTACTGTTTATATGTTGAGAGGCTGATGACAATGTCTTCTCTATATATGTTTATTGTAGTAAAGTGTATTCTCAGGGGCCACTAAGGCCAGAAACTGGAGCAACACTAATAGCCACTGTAACAGTTACACACAAAAACACTAAAACACAATCTCCTAGCAAGTCACCTGACTCACGGTTTCGCACACTAAGGAATTCCTGGATGTGTATGTGATCACTATATCCCTAAATGTATGGTGTAGATAAAGCAAGCAGATGTGTACATCATGGCCAAGACATTGAGTTGTAGGGGGTTCCAAAGGCTTTCTCTCCAAGGAAATTGACTGAAATATCTTTTCCTGCAGTCTCTGCACAAAGAGGTTAACTGGCAAAGCCTTAAAGTTACAAACAAGTGAGCAAAATAAAAAACACTCTTTGATAAATTTCTAAAAATTATCCACCAACTTTACACGTCAGAAACTATTATTCAATGAGTTTGAAAAGACCAGAAAAAAAAAAAACAGGGATAAAATTTAAACTTAACATACACATGTACTACAGTTCTTTAATATTTTTAATATCTAACATGACATTTCTATGCTTTTTTCATTAGTGTAAAGAGTGGGGATTTCTTTTAAAGAAGCTTTTCAGTCTACACTTGGGTACTGGTGATTATGGTCACCTTGTTGTAGGTCACAGTGCTATGCTCTTGCAACAAACAAACTGCATCGGCAATTGTAATCAAGGGCTACAAACCATGGTGCATCTGAACCAGGGCAGTCTTGTAAGTTTTTAATATTGTAATATTATATATTTTAAAGCTTAGGAAAATTAAGATTATGGCATTCATCAACACAGTTCTGTTACAAAAAAGTAATATTTATAGACCGAATGCACAAGTGGTGGCCAAAAAAATTATTTCATTTGTTTATATGTACTACATGTAATTAGACTCACTACCCTTGTTTGCATGGACAAAACTACAAAAGAAATGTTGCTTGAGAGCGAGGCTAGTGAGTCTAATTAGCACATAAACAAAAGAATACCCATTTGCATTTGGTCTATTTATTTAGAATTTAACAATAGTTGCCAGTTTTGATGTCTGTTGTCAGTCAACTAGTTTCACTCAGAAGGAACCTGAGACAACTTTGTGTTGTAATTTGGTTTTAGAGGGAAGAGGGTGGATGATTATTCCCTGTCAAAAGCAATTTATGGTTTTTAAGGTTTAATTTGAGAGGAATTCTATACTTGAAATTACAGAAAGGCACAATAATAATAAATTATGGCCAACCTTAAGAACTGTTCAAGGATATGAGCAGTTTACGACTTATCAGCGGTCTATTTTTCAAGTAATTTATACCAGTGTGAAAAGGAGATGACACTGAAATAAAGCTGGTCAGTTGAGTCATTCACAGTTACCATAATGAGCTTTGATCAATATTCCCTCTGCCCAACCTCCATATTAATACTTTAAGTGATGTACAGACACATAGTACGATGTACTTATACTAAATTTTCAATAAATATAGCATGCAATAAACAGTCACCAGAGAATGACCTATTTTAGGCTATACTGTATGTTGTAGGTGTAGTTCCTCTGACATTATATCCCTCAAGGGCAGAGACAATACTCAATTGCCGTAAATTCATGGTAACTGGAAAAGGATAATCCAGTCGAGAGTTAACATGTTACTGCCTACTTCCCTTTCAGTGGATCAAATCCTCACTCACTGGTATGCTTCCATGTTGATGTCCATCAGATATGCTTTCCATGAAGCAAGAGACAGCATTACTTTAGGTAAGTACCACTACTAATAGTTAAGTCGCAGTGTATTTTATCACCTGAAAATATCAGAAAATAACAAGATCCGTTCCAAGGTACAGGCAACTTGGATTAACTTGACACTTTACAATTCGCAAGGCAATTACAGGAAATTGTTATTAAGTTAAGCTAAAACATCAAACCAAAAGAACAACTGGGTTAACTGCTATACTCAGAACCATAAATTCTACCATATTGTGTCTAATATTATAAATAGTAACTCTTAATGGGGTGCCTAAAGAAGCATTGATATTTTTTACATTATAGGCAAGAAAAGATTCAGCTTCCATGGGTGTGGTTGGAAAGCCATTAATACAGCATCCTGGACAGACGAAAAAATGCAGTGGATTCTGGTGATTGCAGATCTGTTTGACCAAATGTTTGGAGATGACTTCTTAACCTTTAAGTATGACAAGGGGCATGGCACTAAAATAGATGAAAGTGTAGCTGTGAGCATTCTTGAATATAGCCACGATCAATGGGAGAAAATGTATGATAGCAACAATGCAGAAGAAAATGTTGATCAGGCTAAAACCTCTGTAATCCCAGATGCAAATCACCTGAAACCAATACCAGTCACAAACAACAAAAGGCATCAAAGCGCCCTCTTTTCGAGGACTCTACGGCCCCCGTAATTAGGCCCTCTCCAAAGACAGTTGTTGCAGAGGATGATGATGGTGGTACTGAAATAAAAGCAGGGCCCTCCTCTCTACAAAGAGCTTTCAATTATGCCACTTCAAGAGCGGAAGTTGGAGCTCTTTATTACCTCCTTCCAAAGGTAGCCTGCAGATCTTCTGCTAAACTGAACCCAGTTTATGACAGGCTATGAGTCTCAGATCCTTTCATGCTATCTGAGCATCCATGTGAAAGTGATATTGATGAAGCCCGGAAACTTCTAAGTGATGAGCAAAATGCTGGCAAGAATCCAAGTGGTATTGAGATTGAAGGTAGAGGAGAATTCTCTGAAACTTCTCTGTCTGTCCTACAAACAATTTTGCAGAATAACAGAAACTTATCATAAAGTTTCTTCTGAAAGAAACTCGCTTTTCAGCATTAAATGCAGTCCCAGAGATCTGGCTCTTATTCAGAATGCCCTTCGGCATCATCCAGCCACAAATCCATTACTGAGGCATGAGAGGTAAGGGACTGTTCCTACTTCATTTGCTGATCTTGTCGAGGAGCGTTACCTTGATAGCTTCATCATTGACATTTCCATAAGCAAGATCTTGGATGAAACTTGTGTAGGTAGAAGGAACCACACAGTCTATTTTCCAACTGAAGTATTTCTCTGGATGAGGGCTAGACACAAGAACTCTGTTCAGAAGCAACTAGCGGATACAATTGCAGCGTCAAGTGATGGTGACACTCTGAAACAGATTTTGGTGCCCATCCACATGCCTAATCATTGGGGCTTAGTTCACATTGATCTTTTGAATTCAGCGCTATACTTCGATGATGGTCTGAAGATAATGGTGCCTATTTCACTACTATCCACCATAAAACATTTGTTAGACCTACTGATGGAGATGTTTCCAGCAAATGCCATCCTTAAAACAAAGTTTTGAGATGGTGTTTTGTGTTTTCAGCGATTTGGAATGCCAGTACAAGTACCTGTGGACTCCAGGAAGATTGGCATGGGAAGCTGTGGGGTTGGAGTCATCATGGCTGCAAAAGATTTAATTGTGAATGGACCATAAAGTGTGAACAATTTCAAGTGGATATACTGTGAGATGCATGAACACAGAAGTGATTTGATGCTGCAAATTCTTAAATGGAGGAGCTAGGGCTACAAGAATATATGCGGGTATAATATCTTTGGGTGATAAGGTGGAGCATCATGTTGTATCTAAAGCTTCCTTACACAATTCTGTCTCTCTTGGGTAGTCAGCCCTTATTGGGCTGTTGTTATCTGAAGGCAGAATTAATGCTCTTAACTTTAACTTTTAAGCCAGTTCTATCTCTCTTGGGTAGTCAGCCCTTATCGGGCTGTTGTTATCTGAAGGCAGAATTTAATGCTTTTAACTTTTTGAAGTCAGTTCTGTCTCTCTTGGGTAGTCAGCCCTTAGTGGGCTGTTGTTATCTGGAGGGAAAACGCCATCTTTATTTAATAAGTGCCCAGCTAACTTTTCTGTCTCTCTTAAAACGTTTATTCACCATGCAGCAGATTTAAGCTTACATCAGGGTACCACTACAACAAGCTTGTGTGGAGAGAAATGGATACGAAGACAAGCAAAAATATTGCACATGAAGAAGACATAGTTACTGTGGAAATCCCTGCATTGCACACTGCAGATAGCAAAGTCCTGCGGTGAAACTCTTGACATTGCACTCCACAGGCAATTTACACGCCGGCTCCTTTAGCAGCCACCATATGAAGAAAAAGTAATGATCAACAGTTAAGTGTGGTAGGGTTTGGATAACCACATCATGTATGCTATACAGGTAAGTATCCAGGTCCAGGTTCCAAGAGTGGTTTAATTATCACCCTGTTAGTAATAGTTTTGAAGAATGACAGTTAAGATGATGCCAGGCAAAACAAAACTTTTGAAACAAAAATCCTTAAGTCACCTTTCCGTGGCTAGTGTTGGAGAGCACTTCTGGCCGCCAAAAAGTCTCAAATCCTAAACCCCCCCTACCCTCCTCTTACTTGTTGAAAGCAAGTAAAGAAATACGTTGTAAAAGCAATATACAATATACTTGTCAAAGGCATCCATTTAGCGGCTAGGTTACCTTCTCATTTACGCCACCCATAACCCTTGCATTCATTTCATGGTTACTGTATGTGCCGCGCACTATCCTCAATGCTCATTACCCTGCTGGAGCTTTGGTATGCACACCGGAAATGATGCCGACCACAACATCCCCTAGCCATTGTTTGTAGTTCACAGATCTCCATCCCAGCTTTCCAGTGTCTTGATGGTAGGTTAACCGTTTATTGTTCCTTCACCATTGTGAAACGGTAACGACATGATTGATTTTGCTTCTGCATGCTTTGCACACTTCCTTTGTAGCTGCGCGGTCGTTCTATTGAATATAGGTGGACAAAAGTCGCAATGCCTTTTGTAAATGACCATGATCTAGCGACAAAATTTTTGAAAACAATGCAACCTTTAATAATCACGCGAAAATTGGCTGGCCTCATCAGTAGTCAAAAAGCGAACGAAGCTAATACACAAGCTTGTGAACGTAAAAAGCCCACCAAACCGAAAAGGCGGTATGAAACGTCAGGCGTCAAAGAAATCAACCCTATGGAGATTGTGCGTACTGAAAAGTCGTAAGGCTGTGGTCTCTTCAGTGTATGTTATCTGGCTCATTACAGGAGCATATTGGTTGCATTGACAGAGTTCAGAATGAAGTCAAAGTCAGTAAATGACGTTAAGCAGGAACTTCTTCACGAAGCCAGAATGATCAACCATTTGGGAGATCATGGAAACCTTCCACTCCTTTTTGGCACAGTAACAAAAGGAGACAAATTAAAGCTGGTAACACAGTTCCATGGAGAAGGGGACAAAGTCTAACTCTATCGACAGCCATTAAGAAAAAAAAACTAGACAAACCTCTTTGGTTAGGCATTGTGAAGGGAATTTGTGAAGAGCTTCATCATGTACATACCCATGAAATTATACACAAGGACCTAAAATCAAATAACGTTGTTTTAGAAAAGCGAGATGAAGTGCAGTGGAATCCTGTGATAATCGACTTCGGAAAAGCCCGATTTATAACATCCAAAACCACTGATGTCTCTGATGGCTTCAAGTCAAGCACTTTCCAAGAGACGCTACTCCCCACATCGCTCCAGAAATTGTCGCCGGTAGTGGCTGGCAGTCTATTACATCGGATATTTTTTCTTTAGGAAAATTGTATTCGCTATTCTACACTTGCTACCCACGCCAACTGCGATTTCACTTAGAGTTGCAAAACGACTTAAAGGACTTAAAGGTGTAAAAAAACGAACCGGTATATTTTAGAAGCAGACTCTGATATCTGCGACACCTAAACTTGCGAGACAAGTTCTTGAGTTACACTTAATGATTAGCTAAGGGTGATTTCAAATCACTGTAAGCTCATTTGCATAAATTTTTTTGTCGGCCTAAGCTTGTCATGTTTGATTCAATCTCCTAATTTTGACATTTTCCTCCGTAGCATGTGAAAAGTACATGTTTATGGATGAAGCTAATACTTATTTTGTCAAAAGTGATTTCATGTCAAATTCATTAATAAAACAAGACTTGGCCTTATCGATTATATTCCTTCCTGCCTCTGTGATTTTTTAAAATGCTGCATGCTATAAACAGGTATAGCAGAACAGGAAGCACTTTTTTGTCTATAAAGAACTCAGTAGTTTCGTTCTTGAACAAATTAAGGAACTGTAAATATACATGTACCAGCTGTAAAAGCTAAAATGTCATCAAAGTAAGCTAAGTCTCTGACAATCAACAAGCTTATTAAGAGGCTTTACAACGTACATTCTAAATTTATTCACTACATTGTGTGTGTGGCGTATTGCTAATTGCACGTGTGATTGAGTTCTTGAATGAATTTCTTGCACATTTTTTAATACACATGTATAAGCGAACTCAGAGAAGGAAAAAAAATCATCAACCCCCTCTCCACGGCCCTCATCATTACTTTAATTTACTGCGAGATTGTCATTGTCTTCTTCTGTGTCGACGTCTTCATCATTTTGTGGTCTATGATAAGATTATTCCAGTTGTGTTTTCACTGAATATGAGATTTAAACGAGTTGAATTTCTGAAATGATTGGCCACAATCGCCACATGTTATCGTGAAGTTTAGCTCATGACTCTGAATAAACTTTACATGACTCAGGAGCTCCTTAAGGTACTACTACTGTGCTATGTTTATTTTTCGTGCCGTGGCGGGAGAGTGGTGACGTCAATGCTTTTGTTTCCCCATACGTTGAACCTTTGAACCCAGATTAGTCTTGCATTACTAATCCCTCTGGTCGTAAGTGACATGGGGTGAACGGAGCAAACCAATCATTGATTTAAAAATGTGCGCGCAAAAATAACGTACAAATACCAAGCTCTGCATCATTAGGATCCTCTCGCTTGTTGACATTTCAGTTTTGAGGTGTTTACTGAATTGTTTTTCCTATAAATTGAAAATCATGGCTATAAAGACAGCTAAGGACGTGAAGACATGGCTCGTTGAGCTCGATTTTGAAGAGTACACTTCGAAATTTCACGGTAAGTAATCACACAATGATTCTTGAAGAGCTAAGTATTGTCTATTTTACTTGTCCCGTTGACCGAATTAATTGTATCTAAATTTTACATTCAAATCACTCAAATGGCGGTGCCAGTAAAAACACAGGAGCCAGTTTTCGTCTTGTGGATGTTATGCAGAACGTAAATCATTGGTTTACGGCCACTCAAGCGTACAAAACATCGAGCTATGTCATTTGCATAAACGTGCGTTTTGGCGGAAATTCATCACCAGCCAAGGAATTAACTTACTTTTCGATTGGAAATTAAGTGAAGTCGCCTTTCAGATCATAGAGTGCTCAGCTCGTACGTTTTTAGTTTATTTTCGTATGCACCGATCCTTATGGAGAGCAAGCTCGATAAACAGATGAACAACAATTAGAAAGATAAGACAGCTGCCACCTGAGCATGTAACAGATTTTAAAATGTCAATATTCAAGCTTAAAGTTTTGTAAAAATCAGAATATTCCACAATATTTAACAATTATATCAAAAGGGGATCCTGGGAATGCATTTTACGTCTTTTCCGTTACAGTTACCCCGTAGGAAAACCAGACGGGAAGGGGGCGTCATCGAATTCGGAAATCCGAGCTGGGGGGTGGGGGTTAAACAGTCTTGCTATCCGTGATGGTGGTGAGGGGGATTCTGGAATAACCCATTCCATGGTTCCAACAAGTTATTATTACTCCATTACAAAGTGAAGCAATATTCAGCAGTCAAACAGCCATTCCCAAAATAGTGGCTGTTTAATATCGGTTTAACTGCTGATTTAGTGATATATTAGAAATGATCTGCAGCTTTCAGCACAATTTTCTGGAAAGGCAATAAATTATTATTTTAGAAGAATAACAATATAACATGTCTGTAATCAATTACACTGTAAAATAATGTTATTACTTAACAGATATTGGCATTGATGGAGAAGCACTTTTGTCTTACTGAGAGAGCCTTCAAGCAGCTCATACCAGTAATTGGCCACGGAATGAAATTTCTCAAAGCACTTGAAGAGCTTCAGAAAAACTGCCCAGCTGGTGGCAACATTGTTGTGGAAGCTGTGCAAGAGGATCACGATCAGGATCAGGATTAGGCCCTGGCCCAAGCCCCCCCCCCCCCCCCCCCTTCCCCCCATCTGACGAGGAAAATGATAAGGTACGGTCATTTTTGTCATCATTATAACTGAATCTTAGCATGTACATTGTACTTTGAGCAGGCTTAAACAATCTGCTAGTTAAACCATTTTACCCTCACGTACAGCGTATTCAAAATCTTAATTCCCTTGTCTCCAAAAAAGAAAAGGACGTTAACATTCTATTTTGTTCTGTTTTTATGTATTAAAGGACATGCATTGCAATACAAATTGAAAACAAAGTCTCTTTGAAATGTTTAAGCCAAAGGTCTGATCTTATTTTGCTGTGAACAGTTACTGAGAATGGTGGCATTTGCTGCCTTTAACCAGTGGCTCACTCAAGTAGTACATCTGGATTGCTTGTTAGTGAGAACTTGTGGCATGTATAAATATGTGTCAATGCAGATTCTGTTGCTGTGTAATGTTGCAATCCTGTTGCATTTAACCAGTACCTCTTTTGAGTACCTTATTTAGTTGATCATCAGAGAGGAGACACATTTATACTGTACTTAATAAATTTCAAAAAAAGGAAATGTAAGCAATCATTAGAAAGTAAAAGAACACAATGCTTGTCTCGCAACAAAAGAAAAAGAGAAAAAACTGTATAAAAGGGATTGATTGCACTCATGCAAGGCATACAAGAGGAAAATAAGTGCTTAAGTCAGAAGGTGAAAGTCCAAACAGCTATCAAAGAGACGTATTTTGAAATGCGACAAGTACAGTCAACTCTCCGCTAACGGACACTCTCGTAAGCGGACAGCTCTACTTACGGACGGCTTTTTAAATCCCCGTTTTTACCTCCCAGTCAAACTTTCTATTTACACATTACCGTAAACGGACACTCTCTTGTATGCGGACGCGGACACTTTTGAAAATGAAAATTGGATTTTTCTTTTGTTTACGCTCTCTCATAAGCGGACACACCATGTACGTAATTGACTCTTGGCAATGAAATTTGTCTTTAATTTGCAATAAATCAACAAAAATATGACCTTTAACAGAGCAACAGAACAGCGGGGATCGCTTTTTACAAATTTCAATTTGTCCGCGGCAAAGCAAGCTGTCCGTTCGTTTGACATTAACAAGAGTCCGACGAGACATTTGTAGTGTCACGTTAATTATGGCCTAGCCTGTTCACGGACGTTTTTTTTTTCGTAAGATATTGGCGAGCGCCAATATCTTACGAAAAAAATAAACATCTGTGAAGGGGCTAGTTATGGCCACGTTCGTCATGGTCTACTTTACTTCTTGTTTCTGTTTTCAATCACTGATTGTACCAAACACTGTATCCCAGATAATCAAGCTTGGACTTGAGCCACGGTAAAGATGTTTCAACATCACCATAAAAAACGTATTTACAAGGAATTTCCATGCCGTACCCAGCTCCTCTGTTGACAGGTTTACCCGTTATGATGGCTTTCCCTTTGTTTGTTCCGCGCTTTAAAAACTTGGTGACAAATTCAGCCATCCTCAAAGGAATGTGACCAAGTATCTCATCGAATCCAGACACTGTGTTAGCGTGTTCCTTGGCTGTGGTTTCAAGACTGCAATCTTCTAAATTAGGCCTTACTACAGCAACCGCATTCACGTCCTTGATGTTCTTTGGCTCGCGTTTAAGGGCCCTTTCCTCATTTAGTTGTGGATCCCAGCCAGCCGCATCTTTGTATACATGATAACCGCGAATGTAGGACTCAACCATTACGTACGATTCTGTCATCCTGTTTGCCATCGCTTTATACAGCTAGTCAAGAGATCACAGCAAAATGGGGTCCGTAATGCGAGGTCTTACTTTTGAATACAGTACAGTAAAAGCTCTTTTCACAGCGTGTGTTTACTGTTGTTGCTTGTCATCGGGTTCTTTTTCAATGAAAGTAAATTTAGTGTTTGTACGTGTGTGGGCAGCTCATTTCAATTTCCTAAAATCTTGACGTCGGTACCTTTAGCCTGTTAAACTGTCGATAAGAGGTGTGAAAATTTTCCAGAACTCTTACAGAAAGCTAACATCATTTAAAAGTGCAGTATCAATTCTACCATAAAAATTCGTTTGCTTTATCGTGTTGATTGAAATACAGTATCTCTATCACTGTAGTTTGTAGTCCTGGATACTAACTGTATACAGTACACTGCTTCGTGTCATTTTGACAGATTACAATATAATCCCTTAATTCGCGTGTCAATCAGTGTGATTTTCTGCCATATTCAGTGCATTGGCGAGTTTATACACGTGTAGGTTGCTGTGAATATGTCGTGCTGCAGTAACTGCGCGAACGTTACAAAATATATTTGTTTAACATGCGAAAGGCCAGTTTGTAATAAGTCAAGTGATTGTTCGGTGTGGGCGGACGAGGAAAATCCAGGTTGGAAGGCAGGTATTGCTGTTCCCTGGTGTTTGCCCTGTTTCGACAAGAGAATTGCTGCTGAAAACCTGATCGGAGATGAAGAATTCAAAGAAGACAAGCCAGTCAATCGTCCAAAGCAGCAAGTGAATCAAATACAGGGGAGTCCTCAAGTGGAAAAAGCAAGCAGCTCGAGTAAGGCGAAAAAGAAAGCAAGACAGGCTACAAACGATGGTCAGAGCCGCAAGTGTTTACCCCTAAGTGAGAAAGTACAAGTGATCCGTGCCTCACAAGATGAAAAGCAAAGCATCAGGCAGCTGGTGAAGAGGTTTGCTTGCGGAAAAACTCAAATAGCAAAGATCATTGCTGATAAAGAGAAAATTATGGATGAATGGATGTCCAATGGCAGCTCCACGATCAAACGAAACAACTTCGAAAAGTATGAAGAGATAAACCGCATTCTGTGGGATTGGTATGTCAAGGCTAGAGCAGCAAACATCCCAGTGGATGGGCCTTTACTCAAAGAAGAAGCCAGGTTGATTGCCAAACAACTCGGCGTGACAACTTTTAAAGGAACAGAAGGCTGGTTTTCTAAGTGGAAGCAACGGCACAACATTGCGCAATTCAATATCGCTGGCGAGGAAGGGGATGTTAGCAAAGACACGGTAGAAAGTTGGAGTGAACGTGTAAAAGAATTGACCAAGGGATATGCAGCTGCCGATATATGGAACGAAGACGAAACTGGGGCATTTTGGAGAGCGCTTCCAAGCAAGTCTCTCTCAGAGAAGGGAAAGCGATGTCGTGGAGGAAAGAACGCCAAGCAAAGGATCACTGTCGCTTTCTTTGTGAGCGCCGACGGAAGAAAGGATAGTGTTGTTCTTATCGGAAGCAGCAAGAAGCCCCGTTGTTTTGCAAACCTTGTAGATATTTCGCGCCCGTGTGGCGCTCAGTATTTCAGCAACGCAAAGGCATGGATGAAAACTGAGATAATGGAAAATGTGATATCCAAGATAAACAGCAAGATGAAGCGGGAAAATCGTAACATCATACTCTTTCTTGACAATGCTCCCTGTCATCCTCCCTCCCTAAAAGGCAAGTTTTCCAACATCCGAATTGAGTTCCTGCCGAAAAACACCACGTCACGCACACAGCCTCTTGACGCAGGAATCATCAAAACTTGGAAAACGTACTACAGGCGGAAGCTATTGCGATATGTTGCTGGCCAAATGGATGGAGAGAAAACTGCGAGTGAGATTGTCAAGTCCGTTAATTTGCTGATGGCTGTACGATGGGTGGTCAGCGCCTGGGAAGAGGTTCCAGCTGCAGTCGTCTCCAAATGCTTCAAGAAAGTTGGGATGTATCCCGTTGAAAATCTCAATGCTGAAGAAGATGACGACCCGTTCGAGGGAGAAGAATTGATGGATCTTCCTGAATTGCTAAGCCATATTTCCCCAGGACTAGACATGTCAGCGTTCGATGACGAAGCTGAGGCCTTTGAGCCACCAGTGGATACCACACTTCCAAACTGGAGAGATACCGTACGACAAGAAATAATCGCTGCGTCTATCAACGAAGAGCAGGTGTATGAGATAATCGACGATGATGAGGAATATGACCAGCCCCTGCAACTTCCGGAAATTACATCTGCGGAACAGGCGCTGAAACTTGTTGGGAAGCTAGCGGCATTTTCTGACTGGCAAGGAAACGAGCCGCTAGTCCAGGCAATTACCAAGGTCAATGATGTCTTAGTAGATATGCGACTGAAGTCTCTATTGGCAAGGAGGCAGTCAACCATAACGGACTATTTCTCCTAACTGTCATAGGACCAAGCAAACCTTCTCTGGTCACGATATACCTTTTGGACGACAGCAATAAGTCCCGTTGAACGTTTTATGAGAAGAGTTATGTTTTTAAGAAGCACCAAAGTTACATTTATAGACGGCAACAATAAGTTCCGTTGAACGTTTTATAAGAAGAGTTATGTTTTTAAGAAGCACCAAAGTTACATTTATAGACGGCAACAATAAGTCCCGTTGAATGTTTTGTTAGAGGAGTTATGTTTTTAAGAAGCACCAGAGTTACATATATGGAAGGCAGCAATAAGTCCCGTTGAATGTTTTGTTAGAAGAGTTATGTTTTTAAGAAGCACCAGAGTTACATATATGGACGGCAGCAATAAGTCCCGTTGAACGGTTTGTTAAATGTAGAAGAAATACTGTATATATATTTTTTCGAGTTTGAGCATTTGACATCAATAAAGAGTTTCGCTTTATACCTTCACTTGCTATTTTTGTCTACACAATAAAACACAATTAACACCTGCTAATTAACTCTCCCGTAAGCGGACATCCACCCTATTTTTCTTTGGTGTCCGCTTACGGGAATAATTCTCGTAAGCGGACAGCTCTGCTAACGGACACGTTTTTCAATTCCCGAGGGTGTCCGCTTACGAGAGAGTTGACTGTATCAGAAAAAGAAAAAGGCAAGATTAAAATGTAAAGATAGCTTTCATGGTGCCAGTAACCAAGTGGCTAGCAACAACGAGAGTGAAATTTTGAAGATAGATCCCTCATTCCTAGAGGAAGTTGAGGGTGCTGGAGAAATTGGGAAAGGAAGATTTGGGACTGTTTACTTGAAAAAAATTAGATCTTCTCCAGTGGCAGCTGAGTACTTTAAAGCATGTACTTCAGGTAAAGTTGTTGAAAAAGAAGCATGTTATGCAAACAAAATTTAATGTTGCCACATATATGTACCTGTACTTTATGGCATGAATATCACAGAGAAGCCATATTTCATTGTCAAACAGTATTATAGGAATGAAAGCTTTGAACCTATTACTCTTCAAAAGGTAATAAGTCAGGATATAGCAGTCTCCATTTCAGATTATGAGCACTGGCTTCATATAATTATTCAACTCATTGATGGCCTTTGTTACTTGTGTGGCAAGGGAATACTCCACAATGGTATTAAGAATGATAACGTTGTTATTATTTGTAGTTCAAATGGTTTATTTTCTCCTGTACTTGTTGGCTGCGGAAGGGCATGTCTTTACAAGCAGACGGGGGTATGCAGCCACAAAGATTTTATGGAATTCATTTCTGTAAACTTGTATAATAGTTTAAAACTTATTCTAAAGTGGTAGGGTGATAAGGTTTGGAAATATTGTGGAATGCAATAATGAGCCCTTTTATGAAACCTGGTATACAGGTAACATGTAATGCCAGGTACCATGTTCTTAAGCCTGGCGAAACTTGTTTTGGAATCTACGGAACTGAACCCCAATACAACAAACCCAGAGTGCTAAATTAAATCCACATTATAACAAATGCGATTCAGATCAGGCTCAAACAGTTAAATAATACTAAAAATGAAAATCACAATGATAAGCCATGGCTGTCTTCACATGAACATCCACCGTGACAAAACCTCTTATTTGGATTTTGTGAACATTTCTGAGTACTTTCTGGTGGAGTTCATATCACAGCGTTTAAGTTTCTAATAATTATTTTTTACTTTAACCAGGAACAAACAAATATTCAAAGGACTGCTAAAAGTTAGGACAAGGCTTTTCCTTTTCACCTTTTCAGTGGAAGCCTGCAGTCTCCATGAAAGGTTCACTTGGCACCTGACAAGCAGTTTATTTGCACTTTTGAAAAAACTCTGGATGAATCAACTGTTGCTTTCTTGGCAACATATTATGTTTTCACGTATAATCATCCTCCAGGTTTAAGAAATTTTTGTTTGTATCTTCAAAAGTGCATTTTGCATATCTAGGATGGTAAAAGTTGCCTTCTTCTGTAATGTCATTTGTTACATGTAATTCACTTCACGACCAACAGTTTAATATTTCATCTGAGGTGATTGCGACCAGCTAACAAAAAATCAACTGCATGTGTGTACTATATTATTTTATGGCTTGTACTAATATTCGAAGGCCTTGAAAAGCCCTGTAATTTTAGATTTTAGAAGAAAAGAAATTGCTGCAAAAGGTTCATGCTTGAATTCATGCTTGGGTAGGGCAAAATTAGATTATACCATCTTAACTCTACAGCAGAATCTCATGACATTGAAGCGTCTAACTCTGGTTCAGAGCTGGGGTTTTTCGAGTTTAAAAACTTCTTTATTTGGATGTAACATAGCTCATGCATTTTCCTGCGCATGCAGCTTCAATCTCATATTGGGGCATAAAATTGGTGTTTCAGAATCTCCAGCTCTGTTCCAAGGAAAAAAAGTTGCCACTTGCACGCTTCAACGTCCCATGCTTCTGCTCTAACGGATGAAAAGATCGAGTGCACATTGTGATTTTGTGATAAGTGCATCTCAGCCTGTGCTGAACACTTTTTGAAAACTTAGTTTCTGGCACTGGAATACTCCTTGAATTCTCCAGGAATTTTATTTACACTAACTTAGCTGTCAACTGCTGTAGATACATTGCCATAGCATAATATTTGTAATTTACAACTCTTCAAGGTCACCTGTTGTATAATAATGGCCAGATTTAGTGTACTGTACTGTAACAGTGATATAGGTTTACATGTATGCTAATATTTCAATGACAGCTCTGGTAAACTGTACCTAAGATGACAGAAATAAGTGGTCGTCCAGTGTTTTGGGCTGTAGACATTAGAAATAATTAAAAACAACAAAGGAACAAAAATTAGTGAAAACAGAAACATAGACTTCCTTTACCTTGTTGGAAAACTAAGAAATCTTTTGATTACATACAATATTCAATATTTTACTTAATTCATATAAAGTGAGCTTTTAGCTTGGCCTTGCAAACTGAGTTAGATGTGAAAAAAATGGATAGAAAAAATTGTGAATTCCTTATTATTGCGCTTTTTTGAGAGTATTTTATAATTACAAAACAATACGAGTGATTAATTTAACCCATGAAAGGAGGCGTAATAGTTGATACCTATTATACCAAAGTAGACAATATATTAAATGTTTTAGGGAGTAACGAGGAGAAGTGTTTGTCACGGGATATTAAAGAGTAAAATCACTAAAAGTATTTTGAACGTATAAAGATTACGTTTATAATTATGGTGTAACAGTAAGCATGGTGATTTTTAATCGGATGAACTTTTATTCAGGTGAAAATGTTGAATTGAAAATCTCATTTCGTCTTGTTCGATAAAAAAGCTGAGTAAATTTAACCCAAAATATTGAGTAAATCGATGCATTCATGCTGAACCATATAAGTGAGTAAATTGTAGCAGTAATGCTGAGTAAAATTCACTCGAGGGTTTGAGTTCGTTTAACTCAGCAGTGATTAATTCTATGCACATTTATGAGTAAGAGTTGACTCAGCAGTGAGTAAATCTACTCAAGTTAACGACTAAAATAAACCCAAATTTAGGGGTAAAATTACTCAAGGGAAATGCATTTATACTGACCCTTAATTTTGAGTAAACGATCAACTTTCTCACAGATTGAGTAAAACAAACTCTTTATTTTGAGTAAACCAAAGATCAATACTCTCAAAGTGACTATGAACTAAAATCATAATAACGAGTAAAAAATAGCTATTAGAATTCTACAACGACATCAAAATCTACCTCAAACAGCAGAAGCTGAAGTTTGTATCCAGTGAAAATAAATAAAAGTTTAACTTTGAAATTACAATTGACTAATATATACATATATACAACAAATTCCCAAAATATTTCGCAACTGTGAACATTATAGTATCTATGGGACCACTCTCATTTGCAAGCCTCTTTAGTATGGACCTGGCCTCGGTTTTTCAAAAGGTGGATCACGCTTTCCACCGCAGAAATCACTTTCCAGCAGATAAACACTAGCAAAACCAATTGAGTTATCCACTGGATAGTGATTTATCCGGTGGATAGTGCTATTCACCCTTTAAACTATAAAGGGCCAGAACTACTACAATATTGTTCAACGTACAGTTTACTACAATACTATTATGGGCCGTTTTTTAGATGTGTATAGAGTAGTTTTCCTGTAGAGTGTTACAAGGAAAAACCGAAGAAAAAATGTTGGCTAACCAAACAGTGTTTTGACAAACAGATGGCATTAGCTGATAATTTTATTGTAACTCTCAACGCTAAACAGAAACGCCCACTCTGTACATACTTATAGACAAAAACCTAAGTGTTGGAGTTTCCCTTTCAGTGCTGTTTTAACCTATAAAGAGGTAACTGAGACTGACTGAAGCTCATGGAAAGAATTTACTAAAGAAATTACAGAGAATGGCAATTTTTTACTGTCCCGAATGTGTAAAATACATTTTAGCAAATACAAAAAAAAGTTTCTCAGTCCAGGAGAATAATTGAACATAAAAACATAATATTTTGCTAGTAATGCAACAGTTGCCTCCACAAGGGATGCCTGGAAATTACAAATAACACGCTTGTCAAATGCCAAGTGCACCACTTCACAACTGTCTAAACTCCCAGTGAAGATGAGAAAAGGAAAAATCTTTTCGTTATTTTCTGCAATTCTTGTTGGGCTTGCTCTCTCCTGTGGAAATGATTACGGAAAATTAGCAATAAGATGGAAGGTTTTTAGCCAGCGAAATGAATGATCTATTGATGATCAATGCTGGCGCACCCGGAAAAAAATGTCCCAGTGCTTCTAACAAGAATTGAACCTATGGCCTTCCGATTACTATTTCAAATGCAGTGCACATGTGTAGGGTGTTTGTCACAGAAACCTAGTTTGATGGCTTGGCTACCACATGTCTCTTGTAGCTCAAAGGAGTAGTTAGGTCATTTGTGATAACGACCATACAGCCAACCATAGTGCAATGAAGTGCAGTCTAATTTTAATCTGCAAACTGTTTTAACAAATACCTGCGTTGGACTTAAAAATCACACGCATTATAAACTCTGAGATGAAACATAACAACATTACACTTACAGGCGGGATGGATTCCACAAAATCTGTGTGCTTACACAATCCAGACTAATTCCCTGCAATAGGAATGGCAATACTGCCATTGCAAGTTCAGCCTTTTCACCTAAAAAATAACCAACACACTCCTAAGCATCTAAAAAAGTAATAAGGAGTGATCACCAACATTTGTGATTGAATTTCAGTCCTAAATGTTTACCTTTACCTTCATTTTCAAGTCCAAATCAGCAAATTTTACTCCTTACACCTTCTCATAACCTTACACCGCTTTGCAAACAAATGCCGTGATAAAATTTCAAAACCACTAATAGCAACAAATAATTTAGAGAATCTTGGGGAATTGCAAGACTTGGTTTGACTGTGCTAGATAATGTGGTGTATGTACAAATTATCACAATATTTACCGGCAGTGGGCCCTATGTCATCTCCATCGTTATCCTCCAACAATAGAAGGTAATTCTTGACTTCTTCAGCCACCTTCCCCTTTTTTGTTTCTGCCACATGAAGAATTGGGTCAACAACTTGATCAAAGTTTGCCTTAAAGGTGCTGAGAACACTTGTTCCCAAACCCAAAATTCTTTCAAATTCTGCAATTATCTGGCAATACAAATTAAATGACTGGTGAGCATTGGGGTAGCCTGTTCTAGGCTGTTAGTTGGTCAGAGGAGGGAAAAGCAAGCCTGACTAAAGAAAAAGCGAACACAATAGAGAAAGCTGTTCCTACATGTAGACTTTCACCCTTGCCTTTTCCTTCGTCCCAAAATTGTTATTTCGAAAGTTTCTTGTTGCATGA
>NC_090869.1:31059716-31069716 GCF_036669935.1 Montipora foliosa
CGGAGCTCCGCGCACGCGCGGAGCACCATAGTTAAGAAAATATGGTAACCCATCGATGTGAGAAAATTTGGTTTTATAGCCAAGACGTCATGAACGTCCGTACGTACGTCCGTCCGCCCCTTCATGTATGCCAATGTGACCAGTACACGTAACCATATCACGGGCTCAAGTTTAGAGCTCATCAAGGAGGCAATACTCCATTTGACACTAACTAGTTTACAACATACATCTTTGATATTGGACATCAATGTTATGGTCAATTGACACCTGTCAAAACAAGGTATCCGCCGACCAGTATCACGTGACCATATAGTGGGCTCAAGATAGACCTTATCGAGGTCAGCTGTTTTTTTTTAAGTTGACCGCTGACCAGGGACTGCTTGTTGATTGGATCGCAGGCTCAAGCCATCACACACACACACACACACACACCTGATCGTTTTAAATTTGGCACGAGCAGTCTCACGTGCTTTATCGTCGTTGATTGGTTAAAAACGTTAATCTCTGTTACGTCAGACCTTATCAGACCCAGACCACAATTTGGCAAGGGTCACAACTTCTTCGAAACCATAGTTGCATGATAATTTACTGGTGATCTTCCCTTGTTGTTATTGCTCAAGTTTCTCCGGTAGCAGCTTCAAAAAGTTACTCAGTCACATAAAATTCATTCATAGCCACGAGCCAAATTTTATGATAACATGTGGTGATTGCAGTCAATCATTTCAGAAGTTCAATTCGTTGAAGTCCCACATTGGGAGAAAGCACAATGCAAACAATGTCGTTGAAATCAAAAGATTCAATGTCGATGGTATTGAAGAGGCCGCTGCTGATGACTGCAATGAATGGGAAGACAGTTCAGAGGAGCTTGAAAATGATGCAGATGAGGAACCTGAGAATTTCTTCGATGAAATGACCAGGTCCTTAGCTTTGTTTCTGCTAAAGACAAAAGAGGAATATCAGCTGAGCCAGCCTGTGATCGAAGCGGTGATTGGCAGCACTGAGAATCTTGTAGAAAGTAGTATGGACCATCTGAAAGAGCAAAGCACCTCTTGCTTGGAATGAAACGGCATCGACGTTGTAAATATTGAAGGTTTAAGTGACGCAGTCCAGCAGCCTAGTATGTTCACTCAAGCTAGACAACCTTTGACCAACGAATATCAACAAGTGCAGTACTTTAAGAAAAACTTCCATTTTGTGGTAAGTCTTGATCTGCATTGAGACATTTCATTTTTTTTATCTGCACCCCCTATGGAAGGCATTTTATTGTCATGTTAAGAAGGATCCTGCCCGAATCTGGAATTTCTGCCCCACTAGAGGGGTCGGAATGGGAGTCTTTTGTTCTATTCAAAAACGGGCCTGTCGGAATCAAGTTTCAGAGTAAAAAGGACCTGTTGGAATCATGGGGGAGATAAAAAATGGAATTCCCATTGTTGGTAATTTCTTAAAGGGTAGGTTTTGTTTAAAAAAATGCAATTCAGACATGAAAGTCCGTGTCAAAGTCTTGTGTCCACCCCTCCTCCTAGCCAGACACACCAATATCACCTTTAAATTCCACCCTCTAGCTTAAGGTAAAAGGTGGGTTAAGTTGATCAAAGCCCTCTTACCAATGAAACATTTCTCCAGCTTTACATTGATTATTTACTTTCAACAGGAGCCTGAGGAAATAATATTAAGTCAACGAGCAGAGTATAGGATTGTAAGGGGGAGACAAGAGCTGAGGCTTGTGAAGAAACTATGTTCCCATAATAAAGACACTTCAAGCCTTACTCAGCCACCCAGATGTTCTTTCAGAGGTATGTAAAAATGTTTAGAGATATTTTTGTTCACTAAACTCTTCGCTCCTCTGAGTGACTCTTTCCAAGGAGACCAATGGTGTCATCAGAGATTTTTGGTCATGTGGTTTCAATGTAAGAAGAATTAATGAGTTATTTTTGAATGGGCTCAATGAGAGTGCCACTGTAAATGAAATTAATCAACAAATGTGAAATAACAAAACAGTGTATTACACTGTGTGTACATGAGAAAATAACATTGGCAGTCTTTCATTTTCCCTGTTTTTTGATTCTATGGCAGGTGAGAAATCCTCACACAAGTACCGATGACTGTCTTCGAGACTTTTGCGATGGTGACGACTTCAGGTCACACAGATTGTTTGGAAATGACTCACAGGCTCTTGTCCTTCACTGTTATTACAATGATTTTGAAGTTACTAATCCACTTGGATCAAAAACAAAAAGACATAAAATAGGTAGTGGTCTTATCTTATTTCACCTTGGTCTTTTTTTAATATATACCAGTAATTGAGAATACGTGTATGTTAAAAACAGACAAGTGGGACTTGGGGAAGCAAAAGACCAAAATAATTATAATATTAGGCCACTCAACAATTAAGTACATTTTGTACGTTTGGTGGGATGATCGTTTAAGCACATTGGTGAAACTGCCTTGAACTCCATGTACCCCGTTTCGCATAATAGTGTACATTATAGGCTTGGCATTAGGAATGAGAATGATCGTAGCTCCTTTGTATGGTCTGTGCTTTTAGGAGCATTTTACTTCACTCTTGGAAATTTGAGTCCACAATACCGCTCTGTGATCAACATGATTCAACTTGTGGCCCTTTGTAAAAGTTCCCTAATTAGCACTTATGGAATGAACAAAGTTCTGCAGCCGTTTATACGAGATTTGAACCGTCTTGAATCGGTAAGTTCAAGGACCAATAATCATTAACTCTGGTCGCTCTTAAACTTGCATTGTACAGTTGTAAGATCACAGTGACGAAAGGAGAAGGAAACATCTCTGGAGAACTGATGTTGTGCCCTGTAGAGTCACATGCATGTACTGCTAGTCCATTCACTTATTTTAATTAATAATGAGCATACTTAAGTGGCCCTTTGTTGGACCAAAAACATGGACAAGATTGCTAATTTAAGAGTTGAAACCCTTGCCTGCATTTACGTGTAGCAGCTAACTTTGTATTTTTGGTCTGTCTCTGCTGTGAATGGAAGAAGCCTGTAAATTACATGACTGTGCAAACCTTTTTGAAACAAACTCCAGATTGTTATGAATAAGTCCTTTTTTGTCATAAATCCTTCTAGGCTGGTTGGTTGATTACACATAATGCACATTACTGTTATCCCAAATTAACAACTGCTGTAATGTGTATTATAAATATTTTTATATCCTGTATGTTGTCTTACATGTAATTAATCTTATCCATGGGTTGGAGAAACATTAATAGTAGTATACTTCTGTTTCTTCACAACAATTTTGTTTCAATTTTGTAGGATCATGGTGTACAATTCCACTTAGAAGGTCAGGCAATGGCTTTGCGAGGGAGCATTGGTCCCTTCTCAGATGACAACCTAGGAGCTCATGTTATTGGGGGGTTCATTGAAAGCTTCTCCTCATTACGAATTTGCAGATTTTGCATGGCAACAAGCGATGACATTCAAGCAAAGGTACTAAGCTTTAAATTCATGCACATAACTTTATAGATCTATGGGCAGTTCTTTGAAAGGAGGGTGGGGCTTTCTTGAGTGCTGAATAAAGCACTACCCAGCAGATGAAAACCAAAAAATTAATAATGAATTATACTGTACACTGGGTTGTGATTTACCAAGGGGATAGCACTGTTCACCCTTCAAACAACTGAGACCAAATGTAGATCTAGATCTGACAATATAATATGTAGAACCTACATGTCACTTAAGTTTCATGATAGAGATGAAAATTGTGGTTGGTGTTTCTAATGGGAAAATAGATCATTTTGAAGATTTCTTAGTAAACTTCAACTGAAATAGTCAATTATAATGTTCTGCGGTGGAATACATATCCTCAGTGTTGTTAAGTGTTATAAATGAAGTTGCTGAACAGATACCGATAATATTTCATGTATTTTTAGTTCACAGAGAATCAGTTCCAGTTAAGAACAAGAGCTGCCCATAACAGGCATTGTCAGTTAGTGCTGGCAAATCCCACCTTGGCCTCTACGTATGGTGTTAAGCGTGCATCCATCTTGAATCAGTCACGGTATTTTCATGTCGTGGATGGACTTGACCTTGATGTAATGCATGATCAGTTGGAGGGTGTATTACCCTTGGAGATTAAACTGCTCTTAAAGAAGTACATCAACGTAGATTAATTTATTACTCTTGGAACCCTTAATGAGAGAATAAGATCATTTGATTATGGCGTATCAGATATCAGCAACAAACCCAGTCCAATTAAAGAGAATGCAGTGAGTCTAGCAAACAATTCTGCATCCTTGAGTCAGTCAGGTAAATAATGATATTATTACTGTATTAACATTCCACAGGTACTCCATTTCACAGTGTAGAATGATGATCTGTTCATTCCACAATATCAGAAACTTACCTGAGTGTATTTGCATACTTGGATAGAAAACCCTTGGATTATTGTCCTTATTTGTTTCTGACCCCACTTCCTTTACTTTCGTAAATTGTTGGAGCCTGTGCCAATCAGTGATTCACTTGATTTTGTTCTTTGTTGCAGCTGCACAGGTGCCTTGCAAGAACTCTGCCACTTCTTATTGGTGATGTTCTTCCTGAAAATGACCCTCATTGGGAGAAGTTTCTTTGCCTTCTTAAAATAGAAGAAATAGTTTTTGCACCTGTTTCAAGTACTCAGCTGGCAGCTTTCCTTGCCGTTCTAGCGGAACAGTATCTTGATGAATTTAGTGGGTTACATAATCGACCTTGCATTCCAAAGCACCATAATATGGTGCATTACCCAAAACAAAATGTCAGGCATTTGTTTTTTTTTTCCCTCACAACCTCCTTCCACTTTCCACTGTTGTCTTCTCATGATTGGGTTGTCAGGATTTGCCAGCCATGGGTGCATCTAGTCTCCATTTAAATTTAGGGTGCAAAAACTCCTGTATGTCTCCAGCACCCAACCTCCACTTAGCGACACAGTTAATATGTATTCTGGATATCTTTTGCAGGACTTCATGGGCTAAGGTGTATGAAACCAAGTATGCACGAGGATGTGTGGTTGTTGTTTCTCTATGCCATGGAGTTCCCATTTTTGATAACGTTGATCAAGTATTGATAGTTGACGGCAAAATTGTCATTTTAAGATACAAGAAATTAAGAAATTTGGAGTATGTCAGCCATTTAAATGCTTATAAAGTTTTAGAACAAAATGAAATGGCTTGTGTAAAACAAAAGCAACTGCAAGATTTTCACCCCTTAAGTCTGTACAAGGGCTTTGGTAGGTTTGCTCAGCACTTGTTTGTCATTTTGAGGTACAGGGTGGACTATTTGTAAAAACATCATTGTGAACTCAAGTGTACAAATACTAGGCTTTTTTGTGTTGTTTGTGGAGCACAGGGATGACAAAGTCGCTAGTTTTTTCACACAGGTGGTTTCAATCAGCTATTGATGATAAAATTGTGCAATAACAGTAACTATTACTGAACTTTGTAAAATGAATTCATTTTTTTTGTAACATTTATAGTTTCCTAATTTTAATTTTATGATTAAAAGAATATCATTATTTTAATAACTGACTTGTGACATGCAGTGTTGATAATGCCTTTCAGACTGATATACGTTTGAATACAGGTGATGTTCACTTTGTAGTCAAGTATGTTTACCTGTGAATATGTTACGCACAATTAGATAAAAAGATGTATGGTAGTTCATATTTTGGCTTTAAGTCCAAAACACTCAACTCAATTTGTGAGTTACTGTTTACTCTTGTGTTTGCGTAAATTTGGCCTGTTTTCCATTTACTCAATCAGTTGAGTTGTGGAAACTCACCATGTTGGTTAATATTACAATTTCTCAGCTTTTTTTGCAGAGTATAGGGTACTTTTATTCATGTCTTTTACTCAATGCCTTGAGTTCTATTAAAACTCATAGTGTGAGTAAATTTCTGTTTTACTCAAAATGTAGAGTGTCTCACTCAATCTATGAGTAGATAATCAGTCTACTCAAAATAAAGAGTCAGTATGGATGCATCTCTCTTGAGTACTCTTACCTCTAAATTTGAGTTAATATTACTTAATGTATGAGTACTCTTACTCATACAACTGAGTAAGTTAATTCACCCTGAGTAAACTTATACCGTCTCGAGAGTATAAATTACTCAACATTTCTGCAACAGGTTAGTCAATATAATGAGTTACTATGGATGCAATGATTTACTCACTATTTTGAGTTTTTTTCCATGGACCCTTTCAGTATAGAATTTTTGAACTAGTCTCAATGTTACGGGGTACATGGAAATTTTCACAGACCCTTTTGGTCAAGAATTTTTGAATTAGTCCCAATCTTACGAGCTACATGAACTACATGGAAATTTCCAAGGACCCTTTTGGTCAATATTTTTTTAATTAGTCTCAATGTTACTGGGTACATGGAAATTTCCATGGATCATTTTGATATAGAAGTTTTGAATTACGGGGAACCTTTAGTACTCCTTCTTTAAAGCATCTTTGAAGTTTTCACAGTTCCTAGTTGAAACAATGTTTTTGTCCTTTTTGAAGGATATTTTACCATTTTTGAGGTACATGTGCACTTCTGAATACAAATGTTCGTGTCATTATAGGGATATTTGCCACACACAAGTGGAAAAACAAACACTGCTATCTGTGCATCGTTACTGTTAATGGGCAGGTAGTAAGAATATGCAAGAAACGATGTAAGTGCTGTTGGTCACTTTAGTCAATGTAACTGCTGATAAGGTCGGAATTTTTCTCTCTACCTGGAAAATATTAAGGTAAAAAGTTATATCCTTTTCCAAATTTCTTACTTCACAAAAGTTAAGAAAAACACTACGTGTTTCAAGTAAAAATTACGGGACCATTCACGTCAGCTCATCAGAGATTTTAAAGTTTCAGTATCCATTCTGCTCAACTCAATTAGTGCCATTTCCAAGTTTCATATTTCAAGCTTCTACATTCAAATGCCAACGGTGTATGTCATTGTAAACAACCACTTTGTAAGTTCACGATTTCTTCAATGGATTGGTCGCCACCTGGAGAATTCCACAAGAGATTCAAGCAAAAATGCAGTCTTATTTTCGATGGGCCTCTCTCAAGCAAGACAGAGGGTCAAATGGTGAGGCTACTCCTGTTGTGTGCTGGCGAGAAAGAATTAGAGATCTATAATGCAAAAACGTGGGAAAATGAAACGGACCATTTTAAGCTTAAGCCAATGTTTGAGAAGTTTGAGGCATACACAAACCCACAGAGCAACCAAATACTGTCCAGGTACCAGCTATGATGACATGCCTTTGGTAGAAATTTTAACCAAAGCCCAAACACTTATCGACGACAGTGGATATGACCCTGCATTCAAACACGAAACTCTCTGAGACACATTGATTTTTGGCGTGAGATCAGACAAGGTCAGAAAAGATGCCATCTCCAAAGGAAACTCACTTAGCAAAAACAGCAGATACAAGGGCACAGATGCAAGTAATCAGACAGGGAGATTTGGATACTGAATTATATTCTGTAAGAAGCAAAAAGAAGGCAGTTTCATTTGAAGGCTCAGAGCAAGCAAGCAGTTCAAAGAAAAGTCATTTAAAGCACTGCAGCTCATCTGCCAGCAAATCAAAGTCCACATTTAAAATCAGTGGTTGGTTCAGATGTGGAAACAAGCGTGACAGTGGCGCTACATGCCCAGCCACACATGCCAATTACAGATACCACAAGAAAACAGGGCATTTCCAGAGTGTACGCATGAAGAAACGTGTCGAACAAGTGCACAAGATCGTACAGAGTCCACAATACCAGGGCCAGGAGATCCACTTCCACAGTGACGATGAAGAAACCAGTACTTCTTCAAGCATAAACAGCTGTGACGAAGACGAGGAAAGCGACTCTAAGCCAATAATGATGTTTTTAGATACCATTACCTCTGGCAATTCTATCGATAGCATAAGCAGTTACCCTAACAAGACCTATGCAACTTTCAAGATCAGCGACAGGCATAGCATCCAAATGAAGGTAGACACAGGAGTACACACTTGTATCCTTACTACAGATGACTTAAAGAGGTTAAGAATTTCTGTCGACATCAAACTGTGCAGCAGTATCTTGAAGGGGTATGGAGGAAATCCCATGCAAAACCTGGGTACTACAAACCTTCAAGGTAACTTTGAAGAACATCTCGATATCAACACAGTTTACCATGATTGACGCCCCAGGCCACCCCTCAATGATTGGCTGCCAACAAGCTCAAGAACTCGGCATCATAACTATCAATGTTGTAGAAGTCTCTAATGTTTCAGTCCCGCGTGCAGCACAGCAAACTGTCCAACACAGCAACAGCAAACTGCTGGTATCTCCAAAGCTACCGTGTTAAACAAATATCAGGACTGTTCCATTAAAATTGGCCAGTTCCCTGGGGATAAATATCACATTGAGCTCGTTGACAACCTGACACCAATCAAACACCCTCCACGTACAGTTCCTTTTCACATCCTACTACTGTACAAGGTTGACCTTGAGAAAATGATCACTGACGACATCATTACTGAAGTAAGAGAACCTACAGACAGGGTCAGTTCAATTGTTTGCAATCTTAAGGAGACACATGATGGAAAGAAGAAGGTGAGCCTGTACTTGGACCCCAAAGACCTGAACAAGAACATTCTCCACAAACATTACTACAGCCAAATCGTTGAGGAGATTCTCCCATTACTGCACGGCAAGAACTGCTTTTCAGTACTCGATAAAACGAAAGGCTACTGGCATGTCGAGCTCGACCAGGAATCTAGTCTCTTGTGCAACTTCAACACTCCTTTTTAGTCAATACAGATTTAAGCGTTTACGATTTGGCATGGTTGTTTTTCAGGACACTTTCCAACAAAAGTTAGACAACAGCTATAAGAAGATTCCCAAGGTTACTGGGATAGCCGACGTCATCGTTTTTGGCTCAACAGAGTGAAGAACATGACCAAGCATTCGTCAAAATGCTTGAGGCCACCAAAGCAAACAATGTGAGTCTGAATTCGAGAAACTACAATTTCTTCGGCCACACACTGACAGAAGATGGTATTCTACCTGCAGCTGACAAATTAGAAGCTCTCAAGAACATCTCTGCGCCATCTAACACAAAGGAGCTCCTGTCCCTACTAGGATTGAGCAACTACGTAAACCGCTTCCCAGCCAAAGTGGCACAGCTTACAGCACCCCTTTGTGAGCAAACAAAAAAGAATGTTCACTTCAGGTGGGAGCAGCATAACCAGGCTGCACTAGATAGAATCAAATAGGAAATTAGCTCAGCACCGATTTTGTCTTACTATGATCCTGATCAAGCAACAACCACCATCCTAAAGTGTGATGCCAGCCAGAAAGGGTTAGGCAACTGGTTAAGACAAATTGACTCCAATGGCAAGAAAAGGATCATTGCTATGGCATCAAGATCACTTACCGACACTGAGTCCAGGGACTCTAACATTGAGAGAAAATGCCTAGCTGTGAGGTCCGGTTTTGAGAAGTTTGAGTACTACCTTCTTGGGAGCCATACTCTGGTTGAAACAGACCACTCGCCACTAAAACAAATCCTTAAGAAAGACATTACAGAAGTACCAGCTAGGTTACAAAGACTGCAACTCAGAGGCATGAAGTTTGACATCGAGGTCAGATACAGGCGAGGCAAAACAATTCCTGTTGCTAATGTGATATCACATGTATGCACAACAACGAAAGCAACCAAACACTAGGTGTTATCTTGTTTTAGAGGATGGTCTGATACTTAAAGGAGACAGAGTAGTTGTTCCAGAGCCCCTTCTCACCCAAGTATTGGAGGCAACACACACAAGTCATCAAGGCGAAACCAAACGCTTGCTTTTTGCCAGGCATATCTGTTGACATTCGTCAAATGGTGACACAAGACTGTGAATTATGCAACAATATCAACAATCAAGTGAAGCTATGATCCTCGCAGTTTTTTTGCAATTGCATAAAGAAGCCTGAAAAATTCAGGACTTAACAGGGTTTGAACCTGTGACCCCGCCATAC
>NC_090869.1:31074716-31079716 GCF_036669935.1 Montipora foliosa
ATGGAGGTTAAGCTTATAAAGCCACCCCAAATGTCCCACACATGTGGTACATATAAGCCATGCCAGAGTGCTCAAACTAGCGAGCTAGTGAGCATGCGCAATTGCTAGCGGCAATGACTCATCCCAGTAGAGTGCTCAATTTGGACATGAAAGCAAAAGCTCTCTCTCTCTCTCTCTCTCTCTATATATATATATACTGAGTGGAAATAGTGGGGTAAACTTCTAACTGGTCTGACCTGGTTTCACAACGTTTCGGCTATTCAGCCTTCTTCAGATGAAAGTTAAAATCTAAAAACTAAAAACTATTTACAATAGCTGCGTGTATTGGAAGTACAGAGTTATATAGGCAACTTAATTATAAAATACAAAGAGGTTTTAATTACAATAGTTAAAATAAAAGCAAGTGTCAAAAGTTACTCGACAAGACAAACGTAACAAATTCCCCGCAGAAGGCCCCTAAATGTCTGAATGATCATAATGGGAGCCACAACAAGGTCCCAAAGCAGGGCCCTTAAACAATGCCGTAAAAAAAAAAAAAAAAAAAAAAAGCAGAATACTCCAATGGGGCCCATGAATGCAGCAAGCAAGTCGCACAACAATTGACAAATGCATACAAAAGAAACTGGACAGGTCACAATCATTCACAAAGCAAGAACAGGTGAAAAGGTCAAATTAGTTGTGGTAATTAATACGATTTTTGGAGCGAAATTCCCGCCTTTTGTTAAGGCCATGCGGATTGAATGTGAATAGCTGCGTCATCCAATAGGCTTCTCTTGTGAGCAGTAACTGGTCTAAATGTACTGGATTTTGGAAGGATACAACTTGTTCAATAACGGTAAATCTCATTTGAGAAATATCATGTTGGGAACTATTATAATGTACCGCCAATTCACATGTTTTTCTATTATTAAGCATATTAGATTTATGGTTTCGGAATCTTATTTTGAACTCGTAAATTACATTTATAGCACGTTGCGAGATAAATTACATTTTTGGATAAGCAAGATAATTTTTGACGGATAGGATAACGCCTACCCGTGGCCGAGCTCTGAAACTTAGAAGCTTGAAGCAGGAAATTCTTACACAAATCACACGTATTTTTATCACATTTAAAACAACCAAGATGCAATCGGCTTACCCTGGCAAAAGAGCCGGGGTGGTGGTGCATGGTTTCGTCATCCGTCTCTGCTTTCTGCCGAGGGAGGGAGGTGGTGGGTGTTATCCTGGGGAAGCTAAAATTCACCCAGGCCTGTCGGGGCTAACAACCCCATCAGGTTTTTCTCTCATTGTTGCTAGGCATGAACGGATAAGAAAGGGGCCTGCGCGGGCCCCGAACGCAAGAATCGGCCGGGGGTGGGGGATCTGACCGGATGAGTCTCCTTCAGTGTGAGGACTGTGACAAGCAGTTCCCCACACAGCGAGGACTCTCATTACATCGGCGGAGTGCCCACCCGGAGGAGTACCATCTCGCCAATGTGCTGAAGGAGAGGAAAAAGGCATGCTGGGAACACGAGGAAATGGTTCTGTTAGCGTAAAAGGAAGTGGAGATGGCACGGGCAGCCGCGGGAAAAGTGAATGTCAAGCAATTGGCATCACTTATTCCGGACAGGACGTATGAATCCATCAGAGGCGTCAGGAAGAGAGCTGCATATCAGGCCATTGTACGATCCCTCATTACCAGCGATGGAACGCAAGATGGCGCACCGTCGATGCCATCCTAGGAGACCCCAATGGGGTAGGAAGCCCAGTCGGTGAGCTTGGAAGAGTGGACCCAAGACTGGGCGGCCGATCTCATTAAGGCGGTTAAGGATTCTGAGATCGTCCTGGGCGAGCTTCGGCTCGAGGACATTGTGCCTGGACAGCCAACTGGCTGGGTTAGAGAGGCTGTGGATGCTAACTACGAGGCCTGGCAGAGTCGTGGTGCCCAGGAGCCCCGCAAGACTCCTGAGGGAGGGCGTGCTAAGAGGAGGGCACAATACGCCCGGGTGCAGCGATGCTACGACAGGGATTGTACACGTTGTGCCCAAGAGGTCATCACAGGGACTTGGCGCGATCCTCCTGCTTCTCTACCAATGGACAGCCAGGAGCCTTCTTGGCGCGATCTTTTTGAAACTCCTTCCGTTCCCGACTCCCGGTCATTCCCTCCTGTAGGGGGTGTACATTGGGAGTTGTTGCATCCTATATCAGCGGAGGATGTATCAGGGGCTCTGAAGAAGATGAAGGACGGTGCACCAGGACCTGATGGTAGGAAATTATCGGACGTGAAGGCCATACCAGCTGAAGAGCTGGCTGGGCACTTCAATTTATGGCTGTTTGCCGGATACCTGCCGACTCAGCTACATACTGGCGAGACTGTATTGCTCCCCAAGTGCGAGGTGGAGGGCCTTCGGGTCAATCATGGCGCATTCACAGACGACATTGCGTTGTTCGCGACAACCCCTCGTGGGTTGCAGTCGCTCGCTAATGACCTTGAGAACAAGCTCGCCCTCTGTGACCTGAGCGTGAGCTCGGGCGTAGAGGGAAAGTCGGCGTCAATGCGCATTGATATTGATGGCAAGGCGAAGAAGTGGGTTGTTAACCCAATTCCCTATCTCCGGATAGGAGGTGACATTCTTCCAACTGTCACTGTGAGCCAAGTTTATCAGTACCTGGGGGTTGACATCTCGCCCTGACGTACCAAGGTGAAGGTGGAAGAGCTGTTGAGGGATGGTCTGGCGAGTATTTCGTCGGCTCCCCTCAAGCCCAACCAGAGGCTCTACATCGCCACATATCATCTGTTGCCAGTGTCAACACCAGCTGGTACTCGCACCAGCATCCACCAAGTATCTTAAATGGCTACATCGAATAGTAAGATCCGCTATACGGTCCTGGTTGAAATTGCTGAAAGACACCCCGATACCCTTCTTCCATGCCCCGGTGGTTGAGGGTGGGTTGGGTGTCCCTCTCCAAGAGCACGTTGTGCCACTCATGAAGGCAAAATGCCTTAGTCGTTTAGACGCGTCACCGGATCCTGTGATCGCTGCAATGCAGTATCAGCGAGCGCGGGCCTGGCCAAGCAGACCCGTCGGTTGTCGCTGAACGGCCGTGAGATTACATCGTCTCACGACCTGAAGGCGACTCTGGCGGCGATGATACACCACTCGGGGGACGGGCCACAGCCTTGCAAATGCTTCACAGTTGCGAGAGTGCCATCGTTGAGTAAATCCGGTCTGTGGTGGCAGTGGTCCAAACACCGCAAGTTCGTACATTGCTGCCATCAAGGTTAGGGGTAACCTGATTGGCACCGCGCTGAGAACATCTCGTGGCTGTCCGCAGGCCTCGACTAGATGCAACTGTTGCGGCAGGGTTGAGTCTTGGGGGCATATCTTGCAGGTGTGTCCCAGAACTCACACATCTTGTATTGCCAGGCACGATAAGATCCTTGATCTGGTCGGACAGGCATTAACCCAAAAGGGGTTCGCCATCACCCGAGAGCCAGCTATTCCCACTCCGGCGGGAATACACAGGCCAGATTTGGTCGTTGCGCGTGGTTCGGCTGTGACTGTCACCGACGTCACGATCATAGCCGACAATGTTGACCTGGCGCGGGTCCACGGCAGCAAGTGCAAGTACTATGACACTCTGTCTATCCGTGAGTGGATTCGAGATCGCTATGGTACGAATGAGATCACGTTTTCTGCTGTAGCGCTCAATTGGAGGGGCTCAATGGCGTTACCATCAGCCCGGGGGCTACGAAGCCTGGGAGTGAGCGGTGCGTTCCTTAGTCTACTTAGCTTTGTAACCTTGGAGCGCGGAAGTTGGATCGTGAGCCACTTCCTACGCTCAACTCTTAAGCTTTACTAGCAAACAATATGATACACCACTTAAAAGACTCTCAGTGTGTGAAGATGAGAACAAGAAGCTACGAAATGAGAACAAGATATTGCAAAAAACTCTGAACAAACTGGATATCTGGCTCGAGTCTGTGACCAAGGCAAACAATGACTTGGAGCAATACACTCAAAGAGAGTGTGTGGAGATACGAGGCGTTCCGCAGAAACCGGATGAATCAACGAATACAATTGTGAAAAAAGTGGGGAAAGCTGGTGGTGTTGAAATTACTGATATAGATATATCGGTCAGCCACCCTCTTCCACCATCTAAATTGTACAAAAACCGGAAACCTGGCCCGCCGCCCATTATTGTCTAGTTTGTCAGGCGTGACACCAAAGATGCATTTTATCAGGCAAGAATGAAGCTCAAGGATATGACATCCAAAGCCCTTGGATTTCCGGATGAGAATAGGATGTACATCTCCGAAAGCCTTTCCCCTGCAAATCGTGTACTTTTTAACGAAGCTTATAAATTGAAGAAAGATCTGGATTACAAATTCCTCTGGACATCAAACGGAAGGGTATTCTTGAGAGCTACCGAGGCATCCTCAGTTATCTCCATTCACAGCTTGGATCTTGTGAAAAAAATCAGGAATCAAAACGGAAGATCAAGACCAGAAGAATCATTAGCTCAAGGGCAAAATCTTTAAGATGGAATCTCTAACCTACCTCTCACATAACCTCAACAGAGACAACAAATGTGCCTGTGAGCATCTGTCCCAAATGTCCTGATGGCATTGCTAATACCTCTGATGGAGACACACTCAGTTAGTACTCTACCTTACCATCCTTAGCTATTAACTATGCTGACAATGTGTCCCATCTGACAAATTTAGATGTGGACCTGAATATGCCTGCAGATATCAACTTTAGCTACTATACCCTTCATGACTTTCACAGTAACCCTGATATTTTTGATTGTTTATCAAGTAACAATGCATTTTCTATTTTAAATTCTAACATCAGGAGCTTGTCCAGTAATTTTGAGGATTTTAATACTATGCTATCAGAGCTATACTTCCGTTTCTCAGTGATTGGTTTAACTGAAACTAAAATTAAGGTGGATCAACAACCCTTACTTAATATTGATTTACCTGGGTACTCATTTTTCTCACAACCTACATGTAC
>NC_090869.1:31084716-31092216 GCF_036669935.1 Montipora foliosa
ATAATTGGAATAATGCAAGTAAGCGTTTGTTTGGGAGCTATTCTCATTCCGGAATACCTGGATTTCTATTCCAGGGGGGGGGGGGGAGGGCAGAAGTGGAAATTAATCAGTCAACAAACAGGCAGACAAGCTGCTTCTGGACTACTCCTTGAAGCAACCTTCCAGCCATGCACCCATATCCAAACTTATGATGGAAGAGGGTCAATCAGATAAATCAGCTTCAAATTAACTGATAAAATAAAGAAATAAACAAGTAAAAAAAGCTACATTTTAATAAAAAATCCAGACGTGTATAATTTTACTAAAACCTGTAACTAAAAATGGTACAAACAATAGTATACAATGGCCACCTACATAGAAGTATTTTGATTGATGCGTTTTTTCCCTTACAAATTAATGGTAGACAAAAGCTACTTTTGATGTTCCATATACATAACAAGAATCTTCATTTAATGCATTGCAACAAGGTCAACTCTTCCAAAATTAACACCATTATGCCCCCCCCTCCCCCCAAGGACCCTTAAAAGCCATATTTTGAACATTACGTTTGTCTGAAACTTGTTTTATTCTTTCATGTATTCTGTAGGATGTGACATAAAGCCAGAACTCAACTTGGTCAAAAACAAAATATACAGTGAGATAATTGCTAACAAGGGAATCCACATCTACCAGCCTGAAATGTTCAGAGAATTCTGCATCTCAGCAGGGGCAACAAATATTTCTGATGCCATTCTTGATGCAATTACATCAGCAAGGCACTCTGCTGAGCGTATCAATCTTAATAAGAAAAGGGCTGTGTCAGTTATTTACAACCTTTGCTACTGTTTGAGTCAGGCATGCAATACACTTCAAACTGACAATGCCCTTTACCTTAGGAGTTGTAATATAAATCAAGAAGGTATCGAAACACAACACACTATGGGTCTCTCTTGTGCTAGAAGGACAGTGAACACCATTGCTAAATCGTTGTCTGAAAATCATTGCAAGTCATTCAAACATTTCATTCAAGATGCGATTGAAAACAAGTGGCTTTTAGTGATGATCATAGATGACTTCACCTCAATTCACACCAAACGAAGACCAAAGGCAGATAAGACATCCACAGCAAAGTCCATGTGTACGATAGTCATTAAAGCTTTCAAAAACATACCTGCCATAAGTGTTCTGCAGGCCAGTATCATGCATGATGTAAATGGCATCAGTATAAACAAATGCCTACAGGTTATAACATCTGCCTCATGTATGCAAAACATGAGCTGTTCATATGCTTCTGTTATGCCAAACTGGCTTACTGAGGCTTTTTTCAATCCAGAACTTCAACGCCAGCGACTCAACACCCATCAGTATTCAGAAAATGACAATGTGCAAACAATGAGAAAAATGGATGACCTTCACCTTGTAGACTTTGCGGAGTTACAACTCAAGTCCAAAGAGGACTTTAATGCAGCATATGACATAGCACTTAGTGCTGGTTTGGGTGATTACGCAAAAAAGTTCATTATTTTTCAGCCTGGTGATTGGCCATGTCAGTTTTTCTGCCGTCAAATAATATAACAGTGTGTGAAGAAATTTATCAGCTATCAGGAACCTCATCAAGCCAACTGTGAAAACACTCAAGCTGCATCAGATCATTCTGCATATTCTTATCCATCCTTCACTGGTTCTGACAATGAGCAAAGTTTGCCATTAAACTTGTCTTCTCAGCCCTCCATTCTCTCTGTGATTCCAATGATAGGTCCTCTTCACATATCCTTGAACAGTAGAGAACATATTGTTACTTCCTTCCATCCATTTTTTAAAACAGTTTATGAAAGAATTTTTACTAGATCAAAACTGGCGGACAAACCAAAACCCTGGAGGATCAGCTTGCTCTTGGAAATTGTTTATGGAGGATGGACATTGATACGAGAGTCTGTGATGAAAAAGTTTTGGCGATTTAAAGATCCTGAGTATGGAACACTTTTCAATCTTTTGGACAACTACATACCCTTAGTACTTTCTATTTACAGCATTTCTTTTAAACTTAATAATTTTTCAGAATACTTCAGAGCTATTATTCGAATGTGGATTATGTTCACCTGCCTTAAGCGTCGTCATTACAACAAAGCACCACTTGTCTGGCTTAACATGTGCTCACACTGGGGAAAGCATTCACCCCAACTTTACAAACTACTTCGAACATACATAACAATTTTTGATGAGTATCCTGTCGAAAATACCCACAGCATTCTACGTGCGCAAACGAAGCCCTCTGACAGTGCTGATGAATTAAGAAATAAAGCCAAACAAATTTTTGAATCTAAGGAACAACAATCTACCTTTAGATCAACTTTCACATCACCATTACAGGTTTCATTTTCCCAGAACCAACTACAGTTTCTCAAAGTCAAATGTGCCCAAGTAATTAGTTCTATGTTAACAAGAATTGCTACAACACCAGGACAAAGCTCATTCTCAACAAATGGAAAAACAAGTACTCAAGTAAAATTTCCAACAATATGTGCCACCAATTCCATCAAGAGGACTGCTTTACCTCTTGAGTATCAAGGTAAGGTTAAACCTGATGCAACTAAGCAATATGACTTACCTGAATGTACGATGTCTAGCCAAAATGATGACTGGACAGTTTTAACAGGTTGCTTTCATTCCTTCCACAATACCTGCTTGAATGGCTTAAATTCGTGCCCCTTATGCAAGGACTTCCTGAAAGAGAAAGTTCAAGAACTTGGTCAAATTGCAAAGCAAGCAATTCTTAATCCTAATTCAAGTACTGAAGTACCAGAAATGAAGGATCTGACTCAGGGTTAGATTCACCCACTGAAACTACTACTGCAAGAGAAATGGAGCAAGGGGAATTTGAAAATGTTATAAGACAGCTTCATCATGAAATTGCAAGTCTCAATCCAACTTCACAACCACTACCAACTTCCAGCCTTAACCAAACACTCACAAGAGCTTCCAACACAAGTGAAGCTATTACTAAGCTCCCTCCACTCTGCAGAAAATGCCACCATCCCGTTCGTGGACACAAAAGATCCACCAACAGTTCACAAGTTAAATGTGATTTTTGTCCCAACAATGTCTGCACAGTAAATTCAGGCAATAGCGTCTCAAGATGCAACTGTGCATGGCACAGGGAAAACCACACAGAGAATAACACTCCACGAGCTCCAACATACCAAATAACTGTAACCACAAACCAGCATGTGGATGTGACTGAGTGGTTCCTGCCGCCAAATATTTTCCAATCAACCACAGCAGGGAGTCTGATTGGAAGTAATGCCTGTACAGTTATTTCTAACTGCATGCCATTTTCTGGAAGGTAGAATTTTCATTCCCCAAACACTTCAAGATCTTACACAGGTAAATCCTCTCTACAGCCAGCTAATTCTCAAAGGAAACCATATTTACAGCTTGTTTCATGTGCGTGAGCAACAACCAATCCTGGAAGTCAAAGAGGTCCTTCAGTACAACAACGAAGAATTTCAGAAAATTGAACTAATTGCAGACTTGGGTTTTTTCAATGTTAAAGACCTTGAATCTTATCTCGCAAGCTACAATTACCAGCACCCAACATTTGCTGCAGTCCTGATTGTGCCCCCTGACAAGACGATGGTGTTATGCTTCAGGAATTCAAGTATTTGCCTCTTTGAAAGTCACCGACATGGCCACCGAGGAGGCATTATAGCCTCAAGCTCGTCTGGAAATGTCCGCAATTTTGTACAATATGTAGAAAGGATGGTAGTGAGAGACTGGGAAACTCAGTTGCAGGGATCAAACATTGCTGTACTAGGTCTAAAGTAAACTCTGAAAGCTAGCCTTACTTTCGACCTTACACAGCTACAGTCTATGTTACTCTGAAAACTTGTATATTATTAACTGTTCTACATTTTCCAAGTTGCTCAGCAGGTGTTTTATTTATTTGGTAAAATAACTTGAAAAAAAAAAACATGATTTAAGGCATACAGATTTTGAGTAAAATGCAAGGTTTACAACACATTTCAAGCGAACATGTATGCTGGTTAAATTCTTTCAATTGCCGTATTCAGCTTAATATAAATAAATGTTTCTTGTCTATGCAAGAAAGTGAAGTTCTAAAACTATGTAGAGATTTTAGTCAAAATAAAGCGGTCGTAAAGCTCTTGTGATCAACTGCTGACTTATAAGCTTAAAATTTTCGATATAAACAACTATAATTTTGCACGATGGACCTAAAGTACTACAAGTGTACTAAACGTGGACTGTGGAGAGTTCGAAATCTCCACTGCAAAACCGAAATGTACAAGATCGAGACACGCCATTTTCGACCGCAAATACATTCAAATAAATCTTTGCGGTGAAACACACGCATTTTCTCCGGTTTAGGAGCTTGCATAGCTAGGAAAAGGGAAAAATAAATTACTTGCTTAACATATTTTTGAGTTGGGGCAACATATCATAACAAAGTTTTTGTCAATTTTCTGTCGGAACACTCGCCCGAAGGGGAAAAACACCATCCACACCGTACATAATAAAAAATCATAAAATAAAACACCATACAAGAAGACCTACTCGGTGAGACTATTATGGCGATGAAATGGACTCCAGGAGTACGTCTAAAGCAGTCTTGAACGGCATATCCCATAGACGATCACTGCGATTTATGACTTGGAAAAACAACCATAATTTGCTCGGTTGAAATGCACCAAAAGTGCTCGCAAGAAATTTTTAATCCTGATGGCTGTACATTTTTTAACGACTGCAATCCTTAGCAGCTGGGCTTAAGTTGGGGCACCAGCAGGATTTTATAGAAATTGGACTCCAAAGCTAATGCAAATTCAGAATAACATCAAAATTCTCCCGTTATAAGGAGCCTTGTACCTTAGAATCGTCTTAAAAAACACACATAACGTTTGTCACAACACAAATTTGAAGGTCTTTAGACTCACCTTAAGTGCTTTGCTATTTGTGGAAACATCCGGAAATCAGCTGATGTTGATTTAAATCCCGTTGAGTTGCCCATTTCTTAGCTGTTTTTAGGCAGTTTGATCGCGAAAAATCTTTCCACGGGAAGTCCAACGTAGCCCCAGAAGTACCCAGAACGTTAAAAATGTATGTAGGCAGTTACCTTTCTTTCATCTCGTTCCATGATATCTCCTAGAAGAGTGCTAGATCACCCATATAAACCCGCCATCGCACGCTCGAGAGATCAAGATTTAGCGCATGCGCAGACAGAATGCCCCTCTGCTATCAAGACAGTAAAATTACGACCAAGGTGTCACATACGGTTTTAATTTTCATTTATTGCGTTTCTTTATGATATATCACAACACATGAAGTGGTAAATTCCCTGTAAATAACTAATCAATGTACTTTGAGCCTCCAATCCATTTATTCAGAATCCTTTCAAGGGGCAAATGATATGTGTTTTCTGCCATAATGAGCTAAACAATATAATTTCTCTTACACACTATGTAGACATTCATTATAAGAGTTTTCGTGGAAATCATTTAAACTCTGCTTTTCGGGTAGTGACGAAGAAACAGCCAATGAAGATGAAGAATGGTTTTTTTTTTAACTGCAGGATTTGGTGAGTGTACACACAACTTAGTCAATGTGGGATTACTATTATATATATAGAAGCTAAACAAATTGAGTTCGTCCATTGAATCCATTTTAAAAATCAAGTTGAATAAACAAATGTATGCAATCCAGAGCCCCTCCCAACCCCCCTTTTTATCTTCAGGGATATTCCTTTATATAATAGGTGGATAATTCTGGTGAATTAAGCCTTATTTGACATTCCTTTGAATTATGATTATTTTAATACCTGTACAGGTCTGTACAGGAGTTAAATGAGTTGAGTCACGAAATTTCTGATCAAAACCTTTGATGGAAACCTCCACATGCAAATAGCTGCTCAAAACGATAAAAGAAGTTTAAGATTTCATGTAACCAATGTACTGTGTAGTTACAGGAAACACAAACGGATGCTCGGGAACTTTTTGCCTAGTCTTTCAAAGGTCATTTTTGTTCAGTTTTGTAAGGTTTGAAATGCTTGTGAAACGTTTTTGTTTAGTGCTGACACGAAGGGTGAATTTTGTCGCCCACGATTAATATTTCAAGTTCCATCGTGTACTTGGCAATTATATACAAAAAGACCTAGACAGCAGTGACACAGCGCCTTTAAAGTCAAAACTGAGTTCTGTGTGATCCATTTAACCTAATGAATATCTTTCACTGTCTTGCTGTCTTTATACAAGACAAAAGGTGTGGCGAGGACAACACTGACAACGTTTTGGAAAAGCTGAAGTTTGAGGATGTTTTAAAAGAAATTCGTCACAACCAAGAAAAACTTTTGCAAAATCAAACCAAGATCCAAAAGTCGTTAACCACTATAAATGTGCTCTTGAACACGAGACTTCAGAAAAGACAAGAAGCTCTGCATATTGCAGCCTTTTCTTCAGTTTCAACCAGGACCAGTCCAAGAAGTTCAATGATCCCAGTTTCAATGGATTCCAATCCTACTATAGTCAGCTGCCTCCCAAAGTATCTCACTTCCATTTTCAAACCAATATAACTCAAATGATGTCAATAAAAATCCCTGTTTCAGCTTGGATGATCCTAATGACCGTACTTCATTTAACACAAAAAAATAATGAGGACACCCCAATAGAAAGCATGCCATCCTCTTTTGCCACCCAAATCGAGCCCACTTTCTTTGATTTTACTGCTGATCCTTCCAGTAGCTCCAGCAGCTAGTGAAAATGGGCGGAAATTCAAGTTTTTGTTCTTTGGGGGAACCTTCTAATCCTCCCGACTGTTCAATGAGGAGGACACCCCACTTGCCTCCCAAAATGGGCCAATTTCCTGCGACCTGATCAATTTCGCTGCAGCATATTAAATAAATTACAAAGGTTTTGTATTCAAATTGATGGATGGCATGTTCAACAAAAAGGATTTGACCAGTTCTAGTCTGGCTGGGGGTGTCAGAAAGTATAGACGAAGTACATACACTAAAAAGGCTCTGTCCCAACTAGAATAAAACATATATTTAAGGCGGCCAAACTTCCCGTTGAATTTGCAAGGGCGGCAAATTCCCCCGAATTTAGAGATGCCATCAACATGAAATGTCGCGAAAAACTGTGTTCAAAGATCATTAAACCTTGCTTTATACGATCTTGCAAAACATGGTCGGGTACAACCCGAAATTTTGTTTAAATTCTATTGACGAGCCCGTGATTGCCAAAAGAGCTTGCTTCAGTGCAACATTAGGAAACTCTTCCATACGAATAGACTGCCTAGGCTGTTGCAAAATTTTAAGAACATTTTCAGAATAAGCCTGATGCGGAGAAATTTTTTTTGGTCTTGAAATTCTGAAAAAAGGTGCAATGTATTTTTAAAATATATTCAAATAATTCCTTTCAATAAACAGAAAGAATACAGTTCCAAAGTGGAAATGCCATGCATAAGCTATAAAATTTATAACTATGAATAACTCGAGTTAATAAATTTTATTGA
>NC_090869.1:31097216-31112216 GCF_036669935.1 Montipora foliosa
AAACAAGTAAAGCACACATCCAAACAGTGATGAATGCGAATTGCTAAGCACCCATTTTCAAATTTCTTCCTTATAAAGTACAACTTTTAAGTGAGGGTTGTGTACTGCTACCAAATTGTTGACATAAATTTGGAATTCACGTTCTACTACTAAAGACAAGATGTGTTGAAAGGTATGTAACCATTGCTGAATTACCTGAAACAGTCTGCAATGCCAAGTGTTACAGAGATCAATTAGTATGGGTAATCAAATGGTGATGCGTGAAATTAGGGAACAATTTCACGCATGTTTTGTCCAAATTCAAATAACTTCCTGAGCCCTTAGGCGAGGGAAATTATTTGATTGGCAGAATGGCACACATTCTATCCAAGTGACAAAACTACCAAGTGCCCCAGGTCAAAGGTTTGGACTCGGCCCCTGGAGAAAAAAAACACAGTCTCGTGAACTCATGATCATGATCATGATCATGATAATGATGATGTTCCTCTGTAATTTCCTTACATTTTGCCATTTCCTTACAGTAAGGCAATGGCATTGTCATTTCCTTACAACAAAATGTCATTTCCTTACCAACCAATTGCCATTTCCTTACTCGTAAGGATATGACAATGTCATTTCCTTACCACAAATTGCATTCACTTTACACTGTCATTTCCTTACAAGAACATTTTCTCTCTTTGATGGGGAATCGGTACCAAGGACAATATTGGTAACGTTTTACCTAAGTGTAACACTTTCCGAAATTTCCAGACAGCTTCCCTTTGCTTTAAAATTATGGCCCCCAACAGATCACTCGCAAGAGAGCGGCTAGGCCACAAAGACTAGAGGAGGGGAATGGGCCAGGGTAACACCTGCGGGGGGCTTTGTATGCAAGCACATGGAGGAAATTATAAGCTCGGTGAGTACACTAGGTTTTTTAAATTTAGGATTACCCTTATTTTCTTAGACCCAGCGAAATCAAACCAAGATCCAAAAGTCGTTAACCGCTATAAATGAGCTCTTGAACAAGAGACTTTAGAAAAGACAAGAAGCTCTGCATATAGCAGCCTTTTCTTCAGTTTCAACCAGGCCCAGTCCAAGAAGTTTAATGATCCCAGTTTCAATGGATTCCAATCCTACTATAGTCAGCTGCCTCCCAAAGTATCTCACTTCCATTTTCAAACCAATCTAACTCAAATGATGTCAATAAAAATCCCTGTTTCAGCTTGGATGATCCTAATGACCGTACTTCATTTAACGCAAAAAAATAATGAGGACACCCCAATAGAAAGCATGCCATCCTCTTTTGCCACCCAAATCGAGCTCACTTTCTTTGATTTAACGGCTGATCCTTCCAGTAGCTCTAGCAGCTAGTGAAAATGGGCGGAAATTCAAGTTTTTGTTCTTTGGGGGAACTTTCTAATCCTCCCGACTGTTCAATGAGGAGGACACCCCACTTGCCTCCCAAAATGGGCCAATTTCCCGCAAACTGATCAATTTCGCTGCTGCATATTAAACAAATTACAAAGGTTTTGTATTCAAATTGATGGATGGCATGTTCAACAAAAAGGAGTTGACCAGTTCTAGTCTGGCTGGGGGTGTCAGAAAGTATAGACGAAGTACATACACTAAAAAGGCTCTGTCCCAACTAGAATAAAACATATATTTAAGGCGGCCAAACTTCCCGTTGAATTTGCAAGGGCGGCAAATTCCCCCGAATTTAGAGATGCCATCAACATGAAATGTCGCGAAAAACTGTGTTCAAAGATCATTAAACCTTGCTTTATACGATCTTGCAAAACATGGTCGGGTACAACCCGAAATTTTGTTTAAATTCTATTGAAGAGCCCGTGATTGCCAAAAGAGCTTGCTTCAGTGCAACATTAGGAAACTCTTCCATACGAATAGACTGCCTAGGCTGTTGCAAAATTTTAAGAACATTTTCAGAATAAGCCTGATGCGGAGAAATTTTTTTTGGTCTTGAAATTCTGAAAAAAGGTGCAATGTATTTTTAAAATATATTCAAATAATTCCTTTCAATAAACAGAAAGAATACAGTTCCAAAGTGGAAATGCCATGCATAAGCTATAAAATTTATAACTATGAATAACTCGAGTTAATAAATTTTATTGAAAGCTTTGTTTTATCTCGTTTCAAAAAAGAGCAAAAAATTAGTTTGTTTTTTTTTAAATCCAGAACATCAACAGAATGTGCGATCAACGTAACAATGAAAGGTCCAGTGAGTTTGACTCGACGAGAGAAGTTTACAACCAAATAAACAACTTGCCCGACTCTAGGTGGTTCAAGTTCGCTCGCTTAAATGTCTCCACTAACAATATAACCTGTACACACAATGTCATGAATGCCTGACAGTGTTCTGTCCCCTATTTTCTTGGCTTAAACATTTGAAAATTCCTCCAGCAAGGATTCTTCAATCATGCAGAAATGCTTTCAGAGAGATATCTTTCACTAGAGATACTCTTCTGTCTTCAGCGTTGTTAAATAAGTTGCTGTTTCTTCATGAAACAATTTGATACAGTAAATTCTTCATATTGCCTGGTACTGTCTTCCATAAGATATCTTTGATGAACGCATTTGTCGCTAATTTTTTTTTTGAAACAACACACATTTTAGAAAGACAAGATACAATACGGCAATACACAGTTCGTCTTACCCAGCCTGCTTGTGCACTGAAAACTCAATCATTCACATTTTGCTTTTAATTGGCCTAATCGAGAATCTTGACCCGTTGCTGATTCCGTTTCATTCAGTACCGATTGAAAACTGAATCGGAACCCAATTGATCAGCATTAGCGTGACCCGATGCCAATATTTGCACGCATTCCCTAAGTGATGTACCATTATTGTCGGGAATCCGTTGTTGGCGTTACGCATTGCATTACGCGTTACGTCTCTGGTCACGTGTTTAGCTTCAAGTTGATTGACAGATTAGTCATGTGCGAGAGAGAGAATGTGCGAGATGTTGATTGTCAAAAGTGAGAGTAAGAAGGAGTGTTTAGATAAAAGGTTGTTTACCTTGATAGATCGAGATTGTTACGAGATTGTGAAGTTACAGTCCTCAGACGGAAGAAAATAAAGATTGTGAAGCCCACAGGATGTGTGGATTTCTTACAACTATTGTAAATAATGACATGTGTTTTTATGTCACAACCTAATGCAAGCGAGATGAGACAGACCTCCCTATACTCTGGTGACATCAACAAGCACACAGGCCACAAACGTAACTACACAGAGTGCAGGTTAAGTCTTGCTGATTACAATGCATGTTTGTTACTCAGTATCTAAATCATTCTTGTATTAGCAGACACTCCCTACCACACCATACACCATGTATACACCATACTTCATTAATTTCCTTTTTTAATGTTCCTTCTACCTTTTAGGGTTTGCTGGAGCACCATTTCATGGAGATGGAATGCATCACATCACATCCACCTTACCAAAAAAAGGAAAGGAAAGGAAAGGAACTTTATTTAAAGTGGTACTATGACGAAAATCACGTCTTTCCTATCTAAGCCATTTTGAAACACAACCAAGTAGTCTGAGTGAGAAGAAAAATGCTGTTTACTTTTTTCAAATATCTGTTTTCGTTCCAGAGATATTGAAGTTTTTAAACTATGCAAATTAGCCAAGTGATGACGTCATACACTCAACCAAATTTTGTTCAAATCTGATGAAAAGAGATATCTCAGCCAATTTGTATCAGATGTTTTTGATTTTTTGCAGTAAGATTCTACTAAATGTTCTCCACAATATGAGCTTAACAGTTCTGTTACCATGGCATCATACTGGGTTCCAGACCTCCCCCATATTAGAAGCTTTCCTGGCCATCTTTGGCATTCCATTTTGATATTTGCTAACAGCACTTCATATGCATGATCCAGCAAGCATATAAATATGTTAGCTCGAGTTGGTGGCCTTGTTTAACATTTTTCAAGCTGAAAATCACTAACATATTGAAATCAAGTGGGTGGGGACTGGAAAAGAGTGAGTTGCCATTGGAACAGAATTTGTAGAACTATTAGACTACCAAGTTTCAATGGTCTGCACTGCAAATTGGCCAAGTTAGCTCTATTTATATACTCAAGATAATATTGGGTTGAGTGTATGACATCATCAGTCATCTTATTTGCATATTTTACCCATTTTTCAAACTTAAATATCGCCGGAACCAATGCAGATATTTGCAAACGGTAAATGACGTTTTTGTTCTTTTATAGAATTCTATGTGATACACTCAAATAATCAAGGGGTAAAACTTTGATTATAGTACCACTTTAAGTGTCTAGTAGATTTAGCGCTGGAGCACTAATTGGGGACACTGTAAAGTGAAATTAAAAATTAACACAAGTCAAATGTTGGCTTTTTGAAGAGAGGGGAAACCGGAGTACCCTGAGAAAACCTCTCGGTGCAGAGTAGAGAACCAACAAACTCAACCCACATGACGCCAAGTCGAGGAATCGAACCTGGGCCACATTGGTGGGAGGCGAGTGCTCCCACCACTGCGCCATCCCTGCAACCCGAAAAACAGTGGGTTACTGCAATTCAAATTTCTTATCCTAGTTTGAATTCAACAATGATGAACGTGCAATAACATAATCAACATATAGTCGATATTCCACGTAGAATGCTGGAAAATCCTCCTTACACGGCTGATAACTAACCACAATCATTAAGCTGATTTTGTTTTCCAATTTGCTGTTTCAGTTTTCAAGCATCACCCCTAATTTCAAATGCATAAACAGCTGAGTGGTCAAAATATTTTACTATTGTATGCCAACATCAAGTTAACGTCACGTATCCTCCCTTCTTTCAAGATGTGAATATTTTTTGTTCAGCAACCACTAACTGAAATAAGAATATATATACTTTTAAAACAATTGCAGTCGGCACAATAAAAGACGACTTGTTCCCATATGGCATAGGAGGTAGGTATGTAACATGTAAGTACAGTGCACAACAATTTAAGTGGTCCGACCACATCTATTTGAAAAATCACTGAGTAAAGTTGCAAGTTATGACCCTCAAAAAATCAGACAAGTGCTTTGCACAGTATGGTACTATCAAATAATCCTATCCCACAGGAACATTTGTCAGCATGGAAAACAGAAGTGACGAGACAAACAGGTGTGAATGAAATAAATTGTTCCCTTGACATGAGGCATTTGGAAAAGCAGATAAATATGTGGTCCACTTTCAAACAAGAACTGTATGGAGGGGTTTTAATAGAAGCCAGCTGCCAGGGGTTCACCTCCATAAACACCATAAGCAAAATAAATCTTAATAAAACTCCTGTATATGTACACTGGTTGGCCTTATCTTAGGATGTATGCATTTCCTTTTTGAAAGATATGCTGGCAGGCGTATGAAGAGCAGAGGGCATTAGTCATTGTCCTCCATAATCCTTGCAGTCAGAGCCAATTTCTAGCCAACAAAAAAGTTTTTATCTACACTATAAACCCTAAAGGTTGTCAGTAAAGTACTAGGTATCCAGACATTTGAACTGGCGTTTACTTTAGGTACTAAATACATGTTGCAGATACAGATAACGTATCCAAAGGAGAAAGACTCAGAAAAATACCTATCCAAAGTACAATGACTCGAAAGCAATAGTTACTCTACTGTATCCAGTACACAATGACATACCCAACATTTTAGACAAGAAAACAAAAATAACGAGAAATCATAATAATCTAACAATTATTTAATACAACCTACTCCCAGTGTTTGTTGATCGCATTGAAGGTATGTGTACATTTTAAATACCCTGAAATGTGCTAAAGATTTTCAAGAACAACTGGTGTAAGAGTAATAAAGAATTAATTTCAATGTAGATGGATGATCATTCCATTACAATTACAGAGAAAGATACAACATTAAATGGCTGTTACAAAATTGCTGCTTTAAGCCAACGTTGCAGGTCCTGTCCTTGCTGACTTGACTTTGATGAAACAAGGTTGTTTGATAAAATTAAAGTTATGATTCGTGGCCTTAGTATGCAAAGGTGAGACTGCATGGGAGTTCCAATATATACAGAGCACAAAATAATTGTAAAACCTGTATTCAGTGATCACCCATGGCAATTGGCCGTGTGACTGCTCACTGTAGGTTACATGCTGTAAGTAATAATCAGACAATAAACTGAACTCTTTTACCTACTTCAATGACTAATAAACAGCTAATGTGTGTTCCCTCTGTATCTTCCTCAAAATTAATAACTGTAATTAGGACAGCAATAATCATTTATGTTTCTGTAGTTTCATCTCTCAAAATAAACAGCATAAAAATGCAAGGCTGAGAATGTTGTACTCTGTCCTAACGAATTACCTAACCTGCAATCATACTCAATTCAGGATCGCTCTTATGTTCTCTTATGCTCACCTATACTTATGAAACAAAAAATTTCACGATCAAGTAAGATAAAAAAGGGAAATGCTTAAAATCTACAGGGAGCTACATTACCAATGGAGACAGCTGCGCAGACAACAAGAAAACGAATTGCAACAGATGACCTCTGGCACCGACCATCAGTTGGGCATTGTGGAGGACAATCCTGCCGCTAATGAATGCCAAGCCATCATCTAAACACAAGTTAGCATACAGGACTTTCTAGGCGTTTTAAAGTTTTGTCAATCTGTAGTTTCTGATACGAATATGTTCATTCCTTTTCAAATTTGCTGCTGTAAGGATCAAAAGAGCTTAGTAGTTTAGCTGGTAGGAAAGCTCTAGAAGGAGATTCACATCAAATAATTTTTCCCACCCAACCAGTTACTGCCAATTTTTGAAAATGCACGCAACTCTAGGTAGGTTTGAAAATTCAAGGCCCTTCTTCTGTCCCAGGTCTCCACCCAGGTTGTCATGGTAAATTTAATGGTGCTGAAAAATCAAATCATGCATGTATGATCCATACAATCATTCTAGAGCAATACTTAAAGAATTTCCTTAACCAATCCTTAATTTCATAGATACAATATGGTGACTGTTTGCAGAACTTGCAAAAAAATACATTATAATGCCTAAGTAAAGAAAAAGAAAGCAATACAGTAACAAAACGATCAAAAAAATATGTCAAATTAAGTTCCAAGAATTTTCAAACATTAGTCTTCAAAGCAAACAAGTAAAGCACACATCCAAACAGTGATGAATGCGAATTGCTAAGCACCCATTTTCAAATTTCTTCCTTATAAAGTACAACTTTTAAGTGAGGGTTGTGTACTGCTACCAAATTGTTGACATAAATTTGGAATTCACGTTCTACTACTAAAGACAAGATGTGTTGAAAGGTATGTAACCATTGCTGAATTACCTGAAACAGTCTGCAATGCCAAGTGTTACAGAGATCAATTAGTATGGGTAATCAAATGGTGATGCGTGAAATTAGGGAACAATTTCACGCATGTTTTGTCCAAATTCAAATAACTTCCTGAGCCCTTAGGCGAGGGAAATTATTTGATTGGCAGAATGGCACACATTCTATCCAAGTGACAAAACTACCAAGTGCCCCAGGTCAAAGGTTTGGACTCGGCCCCTGGAGAAAAAAAACACAGTCTCGTGAACTCATGATCATGATCATGATCATGATAATGATGATGTTCCTCTGTAATTTCCTTACATTTTGCCATTTCCTTACAGTAAGGCAATGGCATTGTCATTTCCTTACAACAAAATGTCATTTCCTTACCAACCAATTGCCATTTCCTTACTCGTAAGGATATGACAATGTCATTTCCTTACCACAAATTGCATTCACTTTACACTGTCATTTCCTTACAAGAACATTTTCTCTCTTTGATGGGGAATCGGTACCAAGGACAATATTGGTAACGTTTTACCTAAGTGTAACACTTTCCGAAATTTCCAGACAGCTTCCCTTTGCTTTAAAATTATGGCCCCCAACAGATCACTCGCAAGAGAGCGGCTAGGCCACAAAGACTAGAGGAGGGGAATGGGCCAGGGTAACACCTGCGGGGGGCTTTGTATGCAAGCACATGGAGGAAATTATAAGCTCGGTGAGTACACTAGGTTTTTTAAATTTAGGATTACCCTTTTATTTTCTTAGACCCAGCGAAAATGAATATGGGTATCTGCAGCCTGATTATTATACCAATAAAGCTATTTGTTTCAAAGTAAAATGTATCGGAACGTATTTGTAACACTACTGTAAACATTCTTTAAATAAAGTTATTACATTTACATTTTTTACATAGTTCGAGTTCCCACAGCTTAATGACGAGTAAGTGTCGTTAAATTCACTAAAGATCAAACATTTGCTGTCATGTTTAAAACGTAGATTTCAAACACTTCGTTTTTGTTTTGTATTTTATGAAGCAGCCGTGAAACGATATTTCGCTAAAAGGTTTTACAAACTTGGAGCCAAAAGTTAAAACTTATGAAATATTTCGTCCGTTTTTTCAACTGGACTTCATTAGTCAATGATATGAATGTTAAAAAGATGAATTTTAAAAAGGGTTTTTAACGCCTCTTGGAAGTTAGAATTGTGTCATAGATAGCTGCTAATTCGTAACCATTGTCTCTGTTTAACGCCAGTTTCGTAAGTTTAATTTGAATAGCTTCTTTTATCTTGCGTTTGAAGGTGTTAACTTCGGTCGATAATACTTTTGTCTTATTTGGGTCCACCGAGTGGCCCTCCAGGCGACAATGCTCGTGAATAGCTGATGAACTTCATGATTGGTGTTCTTTCACTCTGATTTCCAGAGAGCGGGCCGTTTCGCCAACGTACTCCTTGTTACACTTCTCACAATGGATCTGGTACACAGTGCCGCATTTCTTGAGATTGACAGTTGTGTCCTTGACACGTACCAACTGTGATCTTAGAAAATTGACGGGTTTATGAATAAGTGTAACCTCGTGTGACTTGAAAGCTCTTCGCAGGCGTTCCAAGATTCCTTTGATGTATGGCGTTGATGCATAGATTTTCTTCTCATTTTGAGGCTCTTCGCTATCTTCTGTTGTAGATTTTGGATGTGGTATTGTTAGCATCCATTCTGGATAGTTATTCATTTTTAGAGCTTGCTTGATGTGCTGTGTTTCTCTAGTTCTGTCATCGTTTTCCGTAACCAAGGTCTGAGCTCTCAACATCAGGGTGTTAACCACAGCTGTTTTGTGTTGTAGATGATGGTTTGATTGGAAGTTTAGGTACTGGTCCGTGTGCGTAGGTTTGCGGTACACGGAGATCTTGGTGGAACCATCTTGGTTAATACTCACACAGGTATCAAGGAAAGGAATCCTGCCATCCTTTTCTTGTTCCGAAGTGAACTGGATGTGTTGGTCAATGGAGTTTAGATGTTCTGAGAAGGAATCGACGGCGATTTCGTGAATCTTGGGCATCGTGTCATCAACTTTAAACTTTAAACTTTATTAAATACTCCCATCAGGGCTTTTCAGTATCTATTTACAATAATTCAAAGGCCTGTCTCTAAAAGCTATATATATAATCTAAAAATTACAAACTATAAAAAATAAAAATTAAAAATCCTCCCAAAGCAGGTTCTGCAATTTTTGTTTAAAAGGATCCAACTGGAGGTCTTTCATGTCATCAGGCAGGGCATTCCACAATGTTGTTGCTCGATAGTGGAAGGACCGCTGGCCGGACTCCGACTTCAAAAATGGAATGTTTAGCAGATTACTATTTCTCGTTGCCAAGGAATGTACATCAGATCTCTTTCTAAATTTATTACATAGGTATGGCGGAGCTAAGCTTTTGACGCATTTAAAGGCCATAACAGCATCCCTGTACTGAACGGCAAGATGAATCGGTAGCCAATTTAGCTCCCATAATACTGGCGAGATATGCTTGTGCTTTTTTGTGCCAGTTATGATGCGAGCAGCAAAATTTTGAACGTGTTGAAGTTTTTTCAAGTTTCTCTTAGATGAGTTCGCCCAGACGGAAGAACAATCATATAATTTACTAAAAACTAATCAACATATTGATACCACATAGTTGGAGGGGTGGGGTTGGTGTCCAGAGCTCTGCTCTCCAACTGTTCCATGAAGAGATTGGCCACTACAGGGGAAATTGGAGACCCCATGGCGGCTCCTTTCTTTTGTTTGTAGAATTCACCCTGGAATGTGAAGTATGTGCTCGAGAGGCACATCTCTAGTAGAACAGATAATTGGGCGATATCTAACGGGCATCTATCCGGTAAGCTCTGGTCACTTTCCAGTTTGGCTCTGACAAGTTCATCAGCTATTCACGAGCATTGTCGCCTGGAGGGCCACTCGGTGGACCCAAATAAGACAAAAGTACTATCAACCAAAGTTAACACCCTCAAACGCAGGATAAAAGAAGCTATTCAAATTAAACTTACGAAACCGGCGTTAAACAGAGACAATGGTTACGAATTAGCAGCTATCTATGATACAATTCTAACCCCCAACAGGCGTTAAAAACCCTTTTTAAAATTCATCTTTTTAACATTCATATCATTGACTGGTGAAGTCCGGTTGAAAAAACGGACGAAATATTTCATAAGTTTTAACTTTTGGCTCCGAGTTTGTAAAACTTTTTAACTTTTAGTATGATTCCGGAGCAGGAAACAAATGTTTTTGACGATATTTCGCCGCTGCGGTGTGATTTTTCGAACAATAATTCACTCTCGCCAAAAATGCGCGGCAAATTTTCCAGCGCTAGTTCACTCTTCCCGAAAATGCGCTGTGAGTTTTCGAGCGAATTTGTAAGTAAACATTCGCTCTGTTCGAGTTCGAGTTCGAGTGACTACGTACGTGAATATTCTTTCTGTAGAGGCAGCATTACAGCAGCCTAGTTTTGCTTCATGAACTGGATCAGCTGTTTTACCAAACTCCTATGCTTATTGTCAAATTCATGGTTAACTGTTATTGGGATTCTAAACCCTACATGTATCAAAGTTGCAACAAACTTCTTGTGGTAATTTCCTTGTTGTTATTCACTACCACACTCATTGAGACCCCCACTTTCTGTTGGTATAAAATGCACGAAGTTTCCCGTCTTGAACCCAGTCTCTACTGCGGTGACGGTTTGTTTTATTAAGGTTCACCCATATTTCAATAATATTGTCATTCACTTTGAAGCAAGCTAGTGGTTAACATGCCGAAAATTTCAACTTACACGAGAACTCGAATCTAGCACCTTCACAAGCAAGGTCTCCACCCAGCTGGAATATTTACATCTGTGAGAAGCGAAGGTTTATCTGTAAGCTTTTTTAGTGTTACTCGCATTATGAAAAAGCTCCACTTGACCGGTTCAAAGAAAAATCTTCTTCGCTCCAGGAGACCTCAAAAACTGTCTATAGAAGCCAAAGCTTTTATAGATCAGCAAATGCAAAATATTGATGAGATGACGAGCTCCCAGATCAAGAAGAAGCTGGCAAAACATGGAGTGGCCGTTAGTTCGTCAACTGTGCGAAGATCACCCAAGCAGCAAGGCTCTACAGCGGAAAGGGACTCTACAACGGACTAGGTACTGCCAGCTTATACGAGACGCCAACAAGATCAAGCGGTTGGAGTACGCACAACGAGTCATGGACAGTGGCGACACTTTCCATAACGTGATTTTCAGCGACGAGTGCTCCATTTCCCTTGCACATTACAGGCGCACATGTTACCAGAAGCTTGACGAACTGACCAAGCAAAAGCCTAAGCCGAAGGAGGTTCACGTCCGGGTAGGAATAAGCAGACATGGCGCCACAGAGATTTGCATCTTTGATGGCATCATGGATGCTGATCTATTTTGTAACATCCTAGAGACCACCCTTGTTCCATTCATCAGAGAAAGGCTTCCCGATGACCGGTTTATGCAAGATAACGACCCGAAGATATACCTCCAGACTAGCCCAACATTAACTGGTGAAGCCACACAACAAGCAAGAACTAGTGGATGGAAAAGAATGCCAGACAGTGCCCCGTCCCTGCGTGAAACCAATGAAATGTACATAACCTTTACACATGTAAACCAAGAGTATAATACGCAAATTACAGCACTTAAAAAACACCCGAGGCATGAAAGTATATTTTCGTACTCTTGAGCGATTTCACTTCCATTTGGGAAGCCCAAGCTTAAAAGTAGCCTTACAAAGAAACACACTCTAGCTTCTACCGGATCGAAAATCCCTTGCACCTCATCGGTCCTCTCGCCTCAGGGAGGACCAATAGGAAAACTACAACTTCGATCCTAACCACGGGCTATCCTGGTATAAAAAGATCACCAAACAGCTATTCGAGCGAGAACGGAATTGAGAAACTTCTCTACCTTTCTCTGAGTAACATTCAACTTAAAGTTGTCACGCCTCAAACAGCAGCTGAAGAGATTCGTGAAGAATCGAAACCCAGCGGTCCTGCTGAAGCAACAATCATGTCAGACAATGACTTATTGCTAGACCTCAGGCCAAATACATCTGGTGATGAGGATGTCGATTACGCAGCCCCAAGAACACCTTCTTACTGTCCTCCAACGGACTCCGAAGAATGCATGACGGAGGACGAACAAAATGATGCTTACGAGAATTAACCTCCACTATCGCAACCCAGACCACCAGCTCGTAACACCAACGAGAACAACCCGCCAGACCAGAAGCAGCCAGAAAATAAAGCGCTTAAACGGAAGTATGTCGATCATAAGTCAATGGAGGTAAAAATTGCCAAAACAGAAGATTCTATCCTCAAACTGGAGAGACATTTGAACAATCGGACATGTCCGAAATCATTGCAATACTCAGCTAAGGCGAATATTGCGCCCGATAGAACTTTCCAAAAAGAAATCAAGGATATTAAGCAAACTGCCAAACATGCACTTGTTAACGCCCTCACACGCTTCCATAAACGAAGGCTCGACAGCCTTAAAAACAAACTTGAGTCTAGGCCTACACTTTCGTCTCGAAGCCGTACTCATGTAAATGGGCAGAGTCGTTTTGAGTCGCAATCGGTGTCAAACATTGTAAACAATGACAATGTAAAACTAGCCGCATTGGAGAAAAGGATTATTGACCTCACGAATATTGTGTCAACACATGTAATTAGCACAAATGGAAAGTTACAACATTGTATTCTCTCAACCATCAGCAACCACCACAAACCTTTTTAAGAGCAATTGCCTATCAAGAAATCAAAGGCGTAGAATGCACCAGAAAAACGCCACACACAGGGGCCAAACCACACAAAGGGAGACTAATGAAAAATTTCTAAAAAATATTTCAAGCCACCAACTTACTGACAACCAAGTCAGCGTGATATCAAAGGGTCTCAAGTTTATTCCAACACCCGTGACAGACGAGACAAAAATCAGGCATCAACTCTTGCAAGATTTCGAACAGTTTGCAAGACGAATGCGCCTTCAATACATATTTCGCGGTCAAAACAAAGAACCGCACCTGTTCCATGTTAAATCAAACTGGATACCACCGGTTCAACCATCAGTTGCCCTTGAAAGCTACTTGGAAAGTGTCAAGGTCAATTAGCCGAAATTAAAACAATAAAGCCGGAACACAATCTATCACAAAATGAATTTAGAGCTATGGCAGAACTGAAACACAACTCTGCATTGAACCTAAAAAAGGCAGATAAAGGCACTACAACAGTCATCATGAATAAAACTGACAAAATAAAGGAGGCTCAAGTGCTACTCGACAACAGAGAGCACTATAATCCCTTAAGACAACCTATGGTGAAAGACACGCAACAAAGAGTGAATCAAATTATCACTCAACTTCACCAAGGAAACCACATGGCTTCAAAAATTCCCAGTCAGCCTAGAATACCTATCTTTTATACCTTAACAAAAATCCACAAACCTAAACCGGTTGGAAGACCAATCATATCCGGTTGTGAAGGACCAACAGAAAGAATATCATCATTTGTGGATAGACTACTCCAGCCAATTGCTCAAAGGCAAAAATCCTACATTAAGGATTCTACAGACTTTATTAACTTTGTGGAAAGAACCAAAACACGCCAAGACACTATTCTAGTGTCTATGGATGTCACGAGATTGTATACAAATATACCACAAGAGGAGGGAATAACTACAGTATGTCAGGCATACGACGCATTTCACAATAACAACCCCCCAATCCCGACCAAATACCTTAGGGAACTGCTTGATCTAATCTTAAAGGAAAATACATTCCAATTCAATGGCGAAAACTATTTACAAACACACGGTACTGCCATGGGTACTAAAATGGCAATTGCCTTTGCAAACATCTTCATGGCAGAATTTGAAAAAAAACTCATCCGCCAAAGCAGAATCAAGCCAATAGAATGGAAACGTTACATCAATGACGTTTTCTCCCTTTGGAATAAAAGCAAGCAAGACATCAATTTGTTCATTGAACAAGCTGACCAGTTCCACCCTTCCATCAAATTTACAGCTGAAATTTCAGAGAACGAAATTACTTTCCTTGACACAATAATATACAAAGGGGACAGATTTCAAACAGACTCTATCCTCGACATCAAGACCCACTACAAGCCGACAGAAACCTTCCAATACACGCATTTCACCTCCTGCCACCCTCCAGGTGTAAAACGAGGTTTTATCAAAGGCGAAGCAACGAGACTCCTCAGGGGGATAACTGGGTTATAATACAAAACCAGCCGTTACTGAAAAGCACCTATACTAAACCTCTGATTATATCATATAAGAAAGGCAAATCCCTAAAAGACACGCTCGTTAGAGCAAAAATATAATTTAAGGCTAAAATGCATCGCTATCACAACTCACTAGGGAAGTCCGTGCAGGCCTGTCACCAGTGAAAAGAAACTGATCGAAAATCTGTTCGCTACGGTCAACTTCAGCATGAGCCAACATTGTGTCATTGTAATAAAGTGTAATGAGATGGAAGGTGTCCTCTTGCTTTAAACTATTTTATAGACACTCGAAAGATTTAGAGGTGATGCTTAACACTGATATAATTGTTTACTTATTTATTCATTCATTTAGATGATAGCATAAACTCAAAGAAAGCATACAAGAGGAAGAAGTCTCAACAAGGAATGTCAAAAGGT
>NC_090869.1:31139716-31149716 GCF_036669935.1 Montipora foliosa
GTATTCAGGAAAATTTAATCCCCCTGCATATTGGCAAGGAAACTTTAATAAGACTGGGGATGCTGAAGATGCAACCAAATGGTAGTCTCGCAGAACCCAATTCAATCAGGATATCCAGCGACGGTTGTTCAGCTAATACTGTTAAGGACACTGGAATGCAGGAAATGGAAGACCTTGTTGCTCACTTGTTACAGGGCATTGGAAAGATGGAAGACAAGAAACGTGGAAAGGAGATCTTAGGGCGTTTCCATATGAAGGCCAGTGCAATACCAGTTGCTCAGAAAACCAGATCGGTACCATATTACCTTCATGAACCACTCAAGAAATGGCTAGACCAAGGATTAGCAGGGGAAATTTTCGAAAAAGTTCCTGATGATGAGCCAGTCACTTGGTGTTCCCAGTAGTAGTGCAGTTAAAGCTCAAATTTGCAGAGGTACCACCCGAGAAACTGGAATCAAATATGATCAAAGCTACTGTTGATATAAGAGTCCCAAACCAATACATGGAATGCAGTCGAACTGCACAAGCAACAGTGTTGGAAGATTTTACTCACAAGTTCAATGACTGTTCCATTTGGACCACATCAGACCTTCGCGAGGTTATCACCAGTTAATGTTACATCCAGAGTCTAGATCAGTCACTACATTTTCTACTCCTTGGGGCAACTTCAGGCCTAAAAGATTGGTCTTTGGTGCAATGGCTTCTCAAGACCTCTTTGATGATGAAATGTCGTGGATCTTTGGAAACATTCCTCAGTGCCTCAACCAGAGGGATGACATCCTGGTTGGAGCACGTAATTGGGAGGAACACAATGAAACACTAGGTTCAGTATTCCAAAGAGTTAAAGGTTATGGGATTCCTTTTAACAAGCCCAAGTGCCATTTTGGTCATACCCACAATACTCCGCCAAAATCTTGAAACACTTGTGTCTGTTTCCCCTTCCCCAATGTTGATTTGGGGATCACAGTGGTCTTATTGCTTCAAAACACGCGTGGCCCAACATTGGGGAAGGAGAAGGCACATTTCAGGGGGGAAAACGGTGTGAAATTGAAATCTCAGGATTTTTCCAGAAAATTCGAGAGAAATTCTGTTTGTTTCTGTTTCAACGATTTGTGACGAGTATTGTCTTTACCTCTGAAGGGCGTGGACGGGTAACGTAAACGTAGGAAGAGTAATTATTGTTGCCTGCAGTGTTTACGTGAGGAGTGTTCTTGTTCTGACTGTTCTAGATGTGAAGTAGGAGTTATATAAAGAAGCTATGCGGACTTTTGAGTATAGCGATTTTAAGGTACTTTTGTGGTAAAACAGTTTAGTGGAAGGGCTCTGCCTATTAGCAAATTGTGAGGGTGTTTAAAGGTATAATCAATAGTGTGACTCGTGCACGTGCATATTATCTATGTCGGGTTAAAGGCCTATCTGTGCGAACAGTTGCCAGCATGTGCAAAATTTCTGCAGCAAGTGTCTATAGAATTGCACATGAGAAAACTTATAAGAGGCGCACTTCTGAGGAGACGTGTAAAAGAGATCGCAAGAACAGGTTAAGTGACCGCGACAAAAGACGACTGATACGATGCATTACAGTTTTGAGGAAAAGACAGGGAAACTTTACCTGTAAAGCACTGATGGAGGAAGCCGGAATTCAACAAAGGGACGTATCTGTAAGAACAGCTTCTCGTTTTCTCAATTCAAAAAATTACTACTATTTGCAGACTCGCAGAAAGGGGCTCATGACAGTGGAAGACCACAGCAAAAGAGTTAATTAAGTTGCAAAGTACATGAAAGCCAACTACGGCCAGGAGCTTTGGACTGAAGGAATTTCGTTTTATCTGGGTGGAACAGAATTGGTGCACCAAAAGCTGGCGTCTGGACAAAGAAATCAGAGGGTTTGGCTCCGGGATGCATAGCAAAGGACCGCATAGAGGGAACTGGGGGCAACGTACTACGACTGATGGTGGCAATTTCTTACAATAAAGGAGTTACCTGCTGTGAACCATACGAGAAAATGAATGGTCGTTATGTCGCTGCGTTTATAGATAACCATTTTGATCACCTATTTGCAGCTGCTGACAAAGGATGTAGTCGAACGTTTTTACAAGATGGGGATCCCTCTCAAAATTTGGCATTAGGACAAACAGTACCTTAATCAAACTGTGTCCAAGATCTCCGGATATGGCGGTCATTGAAAATGTCTTTCCCATGGTGAGTAGGATGTTAAAAAGACAAGCAGTGCAGCAACAACTACGCCGAGCAACACTTGAACAGTTTAAGAATCGTGTTATCAATACATTTTACTCTATATCTGTTGAGACTGTGAACAATTTAATACACTCTATGCCGAAACGAATTGATATGGTGATTAGACATAAGGGGAAGCGTATAAAATATTAAAGAAACACCACTATTTCCATTCTGTGGATTCTTCTTGCAAAATTTAAGCTTTCAGAGACAATAATAACTATCGCACTATTCGCGGAAAATAAGGGGGGAGGGGTGGTGTTGCATATTTCAAAACAGAAGGCGAAATGAGAAAAGAATAGTGAAGTACATTCCCTCTTAGTCCTCATCTCAAATAACTACACAATGGTGTCAAAGGAACACGGAACCTTTTCCTTCTTTTGCTATAATCTGAACAGTTCTATGTACAAAAGTAAGCTAACTTTGTAGAAAATTACATTATTAAATGAGATCATTTGTTGTAATGGCCTGTCGACCTTCTTAGCGCTGAAACTCAACGATTAACCACTGTGTTCTAAAGTAAAGTAAATATACTACCATAGACCATGGTGAAGCCCTACAAAGAGCCTTATTGAATAGCTTAATCAAGAAAATTATCCCTAAAGTGCATGTTCCGTGATCTGTTCTATCACTTAAAACACTTGCAGATGCAGTAGCTATTGTCTTTGGTTCCTAAAAAAGGCAAAGGATTTTCCAAATACCACGGTGAATCGTGTAACACTTAAGCCATAGCAAAGATTAAAAAATGTCAACAAACTCGGCGATATTTACATAAGATCAGTCGTAATTGAATTAGTCGTCTTGTGGGAAGAAAATCGACGGAAATAGGTCGACTAACACATTTTTCACACGGGGGGGACTGACTTCTGCTGTTCCTCAGGTATTTGATGGAAGAGATTGAAGATCCATCACCTTACCTTCATCATCTGAGTCTCCCTGTCATCAACAACATTTAGCAACAGACATGCCCTTATTTATCACGCTGAGAAAATCTTATTGGCTCGGGTAAATATTATTTCCTCTTGTGTCTGTTTCCCCTTCCCCAATGTTGATTTGGGGATCACAGTGGTCTCAGTGCTTGAAAACAGGCGTGGCTCAACCTCAACATTGGGGGTGGGGGGGGGAGGGAGAAGGCACATTTCAGGGGGGAAAACAGTGTGAAGTTGAAATCTCAGGATTTTTCCAGAAAAATCGAGAGAAACAGTGTTTGTTTCAACGATTTTATGGTTATCGATTTGACCAGGAAGGCCTCAAGCCGACCCAGAGAAGATTCAAGCTGTTTACGAATGTGAAGCCCTCAGGTCAAAGTCCGAGGTGAGAGGTTTTCTTGGGATGACCGGGTACCTGTCAAAATTCATACCCCGGTATGCATCGCTTACGAAACGACTTAGAGACTTGACAAGAACTAAGACCAAGTTCCAGTGGGGACCTGCAGAACACAAGGCATTTAAGGAAGTTAAGGGGGTCATTACAAGCAAGGACACAAATTGCATTTTTCAACCCCAAACTACCAATTATGGTACCTGTGGAAGCTAGCTACAATGAAGGGCTATCAGCAGGTCTCTTCCAGCAATCTGCTAAGGGTTGGCAGCCAGTACATTTCATTAGTCGGTCACTGACTGATGTGGAAAAAAGGTACAGTCAGACAGAAAAGGATGCGTTGTGTGTGAAATGGGCCAAAGATTGCTTTGGTATGTACCTTCAGGGTGCTCCAAGGTTTACAATCGTAACAGCACACAAGCCACTATTGCCAATGTTCAGCAAACCATCAGCAAAGCTTCCCCCTCGCATTGAAAGGTGGGTTATGGACATGCAAGATGTTGACTTGGAAATGAAGTATGAACCTGGGAGAGATGAATTAGATCCTTTACATTTCTTATCGAGACACCCATTGCCAGGCATTGGAAACGATGACACAGAGAAGGTATTGAAGGCAGTGATTACTACAGAGCATGCAGTGGTATTGGAAGGATTAGAGAAGAAACAAGTCAAGATAGAGTACTGCGGAAGTTGAGTCAAATCATCCGAAAAGGGAACTGGGAAAGCAGCAAAAGAGAAACAGACTTGATTCCCTTCTATCAAGTCAAAGAGGAGCTGTATGAATCTCAAGGCACGATTTTACGCATGGAGAGAATTATTTTACCAGCAAACCTACAGCAGAAAATCATTAAGTCAGCGCATACATTAGGATACCTTGGTACGACAAAAACGATTACAATTTAGTGGCCATTGATCAGAGAACCTGTTATCCTGTGGTAGAGGTTGTGTCTTCAACTGGATTCAAGCAAACTATGGAGAAGCTGAAAAAGACTTTTGCTTACCTTGGAATTCCTAGACGGGTAACCTCAGACAATGGACCACCGTTCGATTCAGAGCAATTTAAGGATTTTGCAAAGGAAGAAGGATTTGTACATCATCGAGTCACACCAAATCACCCTAGAACTAATGGGCAGGTGGAGAAATTTATGCAGACCAAATTGCCCACCTGCAAGGGAAACCAGGACCTGATAGAAACATGGCTGTCCAGGATACGCTAATGGCTTACAGAGACACACCTCTTCTTGCAACTGGCATTTCACCTTATCAAGCTATGATGAACAGGCCTGTCAGAACTAAGTTGGAATACACAGTGCCACGGAAGGAGAGAAGCAGCAGAGATAAAATGATGGATGACAAGGACAGGCAGTACAAGGAGGAAGCAGTAAAGAACACAATTTTGTGGTGGGGGATCATCTCCTGCTAAGACAAAGAAAGAGGAACAAATGGTCAACCCCATATGAGCCTGTATTCTACACAGTGATTAAAATCAGTGGATCTGCTATTACTGCGCGACATATTACAGATGGCCGATGCTTGTCAGTTCAAATTTGCAAATGTCCTTATGAACCAGGAGAATGCAGACAAGTGTGGTCACAGTGAAGATTGAAGAGAGACACTTTTCATGGGTGCAGGTGACATGAAAGATCAACCTATTTACCAAAAGGATGTTGAGCAGGAGAATTTACTGGAACTAACTGAACAAGATACAACTGCAGAGCCGGTGCAAGAGAACCCCACTGAACAGAGTGGTAGTGGTAGCAGTCAACAGGAAGGCGGAGCAACAGCAGTGAATCGTCAGGAAGAGGATATGCCAAGCCAGGCAGCCCAAGACACTTATGTGCCATCCAGTAGTTCCACAAGACCCAGGCGACGACCTGCGTATCTGAATGACTTTATAACTTGAATTATGAGGATATATGTGTACTACACTTATGGCAGCTTGGAAAATAGAATAGGAACTGAATTGAACTGAAAACCTTAAGACTGATATGGGTCACATTCAGTGTTGTGTACCCAAGCATAGTTTATTTAGTTCACACACACCATAGTGTACTCAAGGATAGCTTTTGTTTATTTATTTATCTTGATTTCTATTCTTCATTGGTTTTTCTTTTTGTTGCTCATATATATCCATATCATTAATTGCACTTATATAATTATATAGGTATCTTAAACTTGAGGGGAGATGTTGTGACTAATGTTATATTTGGTGGCGTATACATGAAGGATTATACCTCGTGACTACTACATGAGGTGGGCCCAAGCCCTTGATTATATATGCTCGCACAGGAGTTTTCATTTTGGCTGGGAGACCTACCTTTTGGAGTGTGGCCTGGACATAATTTTTTCATTTTTGGAGTGTGGTTTCTTTTCCTTTTTTGGAGTGTGGTAAGAGTCTTTTGTGGTTTTCTTTGTTCTTTTAGTTTTCTTTTTTCGGTGACCCTCCTGGGGACTAATGCTCTGTGTTCTGTGGTAACCCAGGGTAAGCCGAGTCTTTTTTTGGTTCTTTTCCCTCGCTTCCAGGGCTCTTTGAGCCCGCCGTTTTGTTTTGTTTCAACCTCGTTCCCAGGACTTTTCTCCGCCGAGGAGAGGATGGGAGGGAAAAGACCCTGGCATCGGCCAATCACATGATTTTCAAACACCCAGAAAAGTTGGGTGTAATAAATTAGCACGTAATAATAAATGCAAGTAAGGCCCAGATCCTCAGCAAAAGTTTACACCACAGTATGGCGGAAAGAACCCACAAACTGTTTGTGCTCAGTCAGCTTGGTTCGGCCCTGAATCGCCTTAAATTTCCTTCTTTTTGTTTAAAGCCTCTTCGAGTGAAGTGCTTTGAACATATGTTAAATTGTCATGATGTAATAGCCGTTCTTCCCACTGGTTTCGGTAAATCACTGCTGTTCCAGCTCCTTCCTGACTTCTTGCCAGTCAAAGGTGAGAAAAACATCGTACTCGTTGTATGTCCCTTAAACTCCATAATAGAAGATCAGTTGAAGGTTTTGAAAGATAGAGGAGTTTCTGCCGATGTACTGCAGCTTGTCAGTGACGACTCTGCAGATTGTGAAAGTCTATTCTGTTCAGAAAAGGACGATCCTGATAGGAAAAACTCTACCGTTACCGCAGAGTTGAAGTTAAAGAGTCCCAGTGAGAAATTAGTGAATGGAGACATTCAGATTATCTTCTCACACCCAGAATCACTATTAGAGAGCTTACGCAATGACGACGTGGCCTGTGAGGACGTCGTCATTTCCCGCCCTTGCAGTCGACGTCCTGTAGTGGACGTCGTATTGTTTTTATTGCATACGCAATGGTGCATTTTGCGGGAGGTTTGGCGGGAATTGGAAACTGCCGGTTGCTATTACAGTCGGTAATTTGAAAAACATGGCAAAATTACGTGAGGCGAGGAAGTGTTTGCTTTTGAGTCATGACGAAAACCTTTTGAGTGATGAAGAGTTTATCCTTTCGTACGACCTAAATTCTTCAAGAAATCCAGATCTACCTTACTGGCGATATGACCCCTTTGAACTGGAAAACTTCTCAGACGACGAGTGCAAAGTCGCCTTTCGTTCCTTTAATAACGATGTATACATGCTTAAAGATGTGTTGCAGATACCCGACGAGATAACTTGCTGTAATAGACTTGTTGTTAGTGGAATTGAAGCACTTTGTATTTTACTGAAGCGTTTTTCATATCCTATCAGATACAGTGATATGGTGCTCGTGTTTGCAAGACCTGTTGCACAATTGAGCATGATAACAACAGAAATCATGAACTTGATTTACAATGACCAAGTTCATCGTTTAACAAGCTTTCAGCAAGAGTGGTTATCTCCTGTGAATCTTGAGAGATTTGCAGAGGTGATTCATAATGCTGGTGCTCCGATGAGTAACTGTTAGGGATTTGTGGATGGAACTGTCAGGCCAATATGTCGACCGGGAACTTTGCAAAGAACTTTACATAACGGCCATAAACGTGTACACGCAATTAAATTTCAATCAGTGGTTGCCCCAAACGGACTAATCGCGAACCTTTATGGCCCGGTCGAAGGGAGACATCAAGATAGTGGAATGTTAGCAGATTCTGGCCTTTTGCCTCAATTGCGTCTCTATTCTCGTACACCAACAGGAGATCCCTTGTGCATTTACGGTGACATGGGATACCCTCTACGGACGCAGCTTCAAACTCCATTTAGAGCCCTACGCTTAACTCCACTTCAACAAATTTTTAACACGTCTACAAGCAGTGTGAGAACCAGTGTCGAGTGGGTGTTCGGTGATATTGTCAATTATTTTAGCTTCATGGATTTCCGAAAAAACCTTAAAATTGGACTGAGTGCCATTGGCAAAATGTACATTGTTTGTGCTCTTTTGACGAATGCTCGAACATGTTTTTATTCATCCACAACCAGCAACTTTTTTAACTTACCCCCTCCCTCAATTCATGAGTACTTTTCAAAGCTCAAGCAAAAAATAGTATGTAATCATTGGAAGCTGGAAGTATTGTACTATATTCCGCCTCTAACAAATTGTAATAATAAAATAATATTTTTAATTTGTCATTTAACTGGCTTTCTTTATCCACATGGATTCGACTCAACATGCACAGAACTCAAAAAGAGTAAACATCAACATAATAACTTGTTTTCACAAGTACATTCAACTAAAACTGAGCAATTTTTTAAATGTACACGAAAATCATTTTAATTACCGTTAATTATGATGTGTTCATCAAACCACAAACAACTTTAATATGCATAAAAAATATGTCTTTTTTCTCAACCTCATAACATTCTAGTGAACAAAGTAATAAGAATAATCAGAGTCTGTCAGCACGATTTTTGTTAATATACAACTTTCTTTGAAAGATATAACAGATACTCGACAACCTTTTCTCATAAAATGCAGATAAATTGGCTTTTATTGACAGCCGCCTGAACGGTAAGAAATCACTAAACTATATAAAAAGCAACGCATCAAGAAGGAAAACGCTCAGCTAAAATTTGCTTGACTTAGCGAATTCATCAATAGTCTTTTTCAAGCTAGTTTTTGGTCAATTTTTCAATGAGTGTTAACAGCATCTGAGTTTGCTGTTGTTGCTGTCGCTGTTGACTTATGTACATCTGTTGGTGTTGTTGTTGTTGCTGGATTAATTGTTGTTGTAACTTTACTTGCTGAGATTGAAATTTCTCAAACATTTTCTGTGTGTTTTGAGTGATCAAAAGCTGGTTTTGCTTCTCATCCTTCAACAATTCTTTCTGTTGCTCCATTTCTTGTTTCTTCATTTGGAATTCTTCTTTCCGCAATTCAAATTCCTTCTTGGCCTTGTTTTGAAGATAAACCATGGTCTCTGTCCCTGATTTTCTTTTTTTTCGACTGCCCAGACTTGAAGGGTCATCTTTTTCTTCTTCGTTTCGTCACTTTTGTGTCTCCCCTATGCCTTCTAAAGCCTTCATACGAACTTCTTTGGCATTTCGGCGGTCCTTTTGATTTTCCTCTTGCTTTCTCTTGTTTTCTTGATCATATAACCCAGTTGCCTCGTCACCCTCTTCTATTATATTTTGAAGAAGTTGGTCTAACTCCGTTTCCTCTGTAGTTGAGCCGCTTTCACCTTCCTGTGAACGCATTTTTCGTTTGTGCTTTTCGACAAGTAACCTGTATCTGTCCCTAACGGATTTTTGCGTAACATTAAAAGTGATGTCTTCCAAGGCTCCAAGATCAACAGCGATAGAAGTCCAAGCATTTCCACCCTCCGTGCTTCCAGGTTTAAACTTGTAAGGCTTCATCAACAAGATCTCGCGACAAAAGAAAATGTCATGTCTTTCTGACCACTTCATTACCACACTGTAAAACAAAATTTAAAAGAAACTTATATCTTAAAGTACCGGATTGGTTTTCAGGATTAATAGATTTTTATTTATAATTTAGCATTTCGCAGGATGGTCTTTGTCGCCGTGAAATTTGATATTTCAGTGTTTTCCCCGACTCTTCGCCTTTTTAAGGTTTATTGCGCTTGTCTGACTCAAGTTTATTACACTAATCGATAAATGACTAATCACATCACGTTAAGAACAGACACCCACCTTTTTTTGGAAGTTTTCTCTTCATTGACGGCCACCATTTCAGCAGATTTGAGGAGGACTTGAAACTGTCTGTTTTCGAGGCGTCGTCTTCCCGCGACGTGACACAAAAAGAGGTTCTTAATTATGCACGCATGCGCACTTCATTGTTTTTGTGCTACCACGACGTCTTGTGTAGGCGACGTCGTCATTGCGGAAGCTCTCTATTGAGTAAGGAAGGACGGGAGCTGATGAAAACCCAAGTTTTCAAAAGAAATGTTGTTGCTTGCGGTGGTTGACGAAGCACATTGTGTCGAAATATGGTAAGATGTAAGTCTTGTGATTTCTAGGTGTTCATATTTGCGAACGTTGGTGTAGACTGAAACACT
>NC_090869.1:31154716-31159716 GCF_036669935.1 Montipora foliosa
GGAAATTTATGTGACGTCACGTGAAAACGATCTATAGATAAGAATTACTGTCTTTTATCCAAGTGTTGTTAAATATTTTAAATGAAGTTACATGATAAGTAAATGCCATTCCTTTATTTCAATATATCTGAATGAAGGGTTTTTTACAATGTACGTGGCTTGCAATTACAGTGCCTTTCAGTAACATGCAGACTTTGAAGTTTAATCGACCATTGGCTGCTTTTTTCCTGCCATCCAGTTCTGTGATTGACGGCAGTGTAAAATGCAACCATTGGTTAAGTCTTTGACTTCACAGTCTGCATGTTATTGAAAGGCACAGTAGTTGTTCTACTTTTACATTAAAAATAATTGCCCCTGTAAAGTTATTCCAAAATTTCCCACAAAAATGACCTCCCTTGAACAATGGTCCTCCTTAGAGCAGATGAAAGGAACAACGGCATTGGAGGCAATACAGTAATTTGAACAATGAGACGTTTACATTAAAAAAAATATTCAACTAGGTTTTCCTATAGCCTGTTGTTTGTCGATGTAGGGTCTGATAACGTGTCCTGATGTTGTGAGATATGCAGGCTGGAAGTGGTCTTGTGTTATCCCATCCCATGTAACCACAAAGCTAGCGGATTGTCAACCGATAAGCAACTGCCCGGATGAATCTGTAATTAGAAGAAGACTATCAGCCTAAAAAGCCAATACTACTAGTAACATGAACTGAACCAGACATATTAGACAATAATTCTACATCATATTTCTTTATAATTATTATAACCTTTCACATATTCAGGCTGTATTGGAAAGAGCTGATTATGACCAACAAGAGCCGCAAAGAAAAAATAAGATATTCCCAAGTTAAATTCGGTGATTTATTTGTGGGGTCCTGCATAAAAGTGGGAAAATGTGCATGCAGTCAAAATGTCAGGCGTTTCACCCACGTGCAAGATGTAAACAAATGTGCATGGTCGGTGATGACAACGCTGAAGAGTTAATTGAATCTCGTACGTTTTCACGTAGTTTGTAAGAAACCAGACTGCTCATTGAGAGGAGAAAGCAAATAGCTTCCAATGCTTACTACGCCTTAATTAACCCTTTTCCATCTAACGTCAGACATATGTGACGATAAATACCGCTGGAAAGCTTTGGGCCACAGACTGCTCATTCAACTCAATTGATTAGCCCCCCTCTAGGTAAATGTGTTTTTCAATGTTTTCAATGCAATTTTGATCGTTTTGAACTGGGTTTTCGCTATTTTCCCTGACTAAAATCGCAAACAAACTTTTGTGATTTTCGCGGGAGCTAATAAATAAGCTGTTCTAATATGGCGACAAGTTGTAGCAGCGAGGAAGGAGGAAGTTTTCGTCCGGAGGATGTTGATTTAGTGTTTGTAGACGAGGATGACATGCCTTTGAAAGCAGTAGTTTGTGGAGTTAACTATCTAGACAGAGACTCAGTTGACTCTGACTTCTACCAGACTGATTCGGAGGAAAGCCAGACGGAAGAGTCCGAAGATTTGGAACAGGATACTGCAGAACCACATCCAGCTCGTCGTCGAAGACTGCCTGCTCCCGCTGCTCAAAATGATTGGAAAGAAGACGTAATTCGTCATGATGAGCTTCCTTTCAACCAGCCGACTGGGCCCAAATGGCGAATATCAGGTAATGAGAGACCAGTTGATTTGTTCCATCATTTTATCAATGATAATGTCCTTGAGCTCATGACAGTACAAACCAACCTTTATGCTGCCCAAGAACGTGCGAAAAACCCTGACAAACACCATGCTAAATGGCATGATGTGACCAAAGATGAGCTCAAAACATTTCTTGCCCTGAATTTGGCGATGGGACTTGTAAACAAGCCAACACTTGTCAGTTATTGGTCAACTGATGAAATATTTTTGACACCATTTTTCCAGGAAACTTTTCCAAGGATCAGATTTACTCAGATACTGAGACACTTGCATTTTGTTGATAACACAACTCTTACTGCTAGAGGCCAGGAAGGCTATGATAAGCTGGGCAAGATACGTCCATTTTTAGAACGTGTTATTGGCCGATTTCAACAAGTCTATTCACCAAGTCGTAACTTGTCTGTTGATGAAACATTAATTAAATTCAAAGGTCGTCTTCTTGGCGACAAGTTATGAAGGATAAACCTGCCAGGTTTGGGCTGAAAGAGTTTACTCTAGCAGACTCTGCCAATGGTTATGTCTTGGACATTATTGTTTACACTGGAAAAGAGACTGCCACAGACTCTAAAGGCTTAGCGGAATGTGTCGTCCTAAGGTTGCTTGAACCATTCTATGGATTTGGCTACAACATTTTTATGGACAATTATTATACATCTATTGGACTATTTGAGAAATTATATAACATGGAGTCCAAGCTTGTGGAGCATGTAGGGGTGACAGGATTGGCTTGCCAAGAGATGTCACAAAAGCAAATTCAGATAAAGTTAAAAAGTTGAAACGTGGAGAGGCTATTTATAGGCAAAAAGGGACTGTAACATGTGTTACATGGAAAGACAGGAAGCCAGTAACTCTTATAACAACACTGCCAGCATCAATAGACACAGTTTCTGTCGAAAGAGCTATTAGGGAGGCAAATGTGTGGCAAAGAAAGAAGTTTTGGTGTCCTGTACCCATACAGGAATACAACTCACACATGGGTGGGGTCGATTTGGCTGACCAGAGAACCACGGCATGCCAGACTGATGAAAGGGTGGACTTGGTACCTGAAACTGTTTTACCATCTACTAGAGGTATCAGTTCTAAATGCATATGTTTTACATTGTTGCATTCATGGCAAAGGAAACCTCAATGATGCAGTTTCGACTTGATATAATCCGGGGTCTCCATGGGCGCAGAACCTACAGGCATGATTCGCGACAAGTTCCCACTGACCCATTATTTTGCAGAAATCTTAACTTGGGTCACTTTCCTGTCAAAGCAAAGAAGAGATGTGCATGCAAGGTACATATTCAGAGAGTGTTAACACCGTACATGTGTGGATTGTGTGACACCTACATGTGCCCCGCCTCTTGCTTTGAGAGATATCATACCATGGATCAGTATCTCTTTAATGATGAGGAATGTAGCCAAGGTCCTCCAAGACTAAAGCCACAAGGAGCTGGTAGGCCTTTAGGTCGAGGTAGACCCAGACAAAGAAGACAATAGCCATGAAATTGAAGCTGCTAATAACATTTGCTATTTGAGATGTGACTTTGCCTAAAACTGCCTTGCATACAAGGAATCGACTACTTTTAAGGCATGTCGCAGCAACTGTACTGCATTTTAGTCAAGTCATGTCAGTTATTTTTTCTAAATAACATGTTAGCTTACTGCACTCTACTGATTGTCTGCTGTTGGAGTTGTTTTTGGTGTGTGAACTCAATTTATAGTAAAGTGCTAAATTTTAATCACTTTTCAAACCAAATTATGCTAATTTATAGGTCATGTGACCAGTTAACTCCAACATTCTCATCTTCCAGAGTTTTAGAAAGACATATGCTCAACATTTAATTTGATATGTAGCAATTGGAATTTGGTAAAATATAATCAGAGTTACAACCAAATGAAGATTGTATGCTGACTTTGCCTAAAACTGCCTTGCATACAAGGAATCGATTACTTTTAAGGCATGTCGCAGCAACTGTACTGCATTTTAGTCAAGTCATGTCAGTTATTTTTTCTAAATAACATGTTAGCTTACTGCACTCTACTGATTGGCTGCTGTTGGAGTTGTTTTTGGAGTGTGAACTCAATTTATAGTAAAGTGCTAAATTTTAATCACTTTTCAAAGCAAATTATGCTAATTTATAGGTCATGTGACCAGTTGATGGTAACTCCAAAATTCGCATCTTCCAGAGTTAGAAAGACACATGCTCAACATTTAATTTGATATATAGCAATTGGAATTTGGTAAAATATAATCAGAGTTACACCCAAATGAAGATTGTATGCTGTTTTTTAATCAAATTAATTACTACCCCCTTGGATGGAAAAGGGTTTTAACCAACTATAAGGTAGAAAAATCACAGCAGAATAGAATTCACTTGTTTTCTTGGACTCCAGGTCGAAGGCGGTAGGTAGGGTCTGCCATCTTCATCTTTCAGTAGCGGAGCAACTTGTGGTAATACAGTTCCGTTTGTGAGTGGTCCATAATCTTCATGTTGTGTGATGCAACTTATTCTTTCCGTGGAATCGTCGAAAGACCTTTTTCCCCGATGCGTGAATGACTTCTCTGCAGCAACGAAACTCTCTTGCACCGACTAAATTTTCGTACTTGCAATGTTGACATTGGCACCTAAAAATACAGACGAATTGGTTACAAACGTCAGCTTTCGACAAAACTTCAGAAATCAAAGAGCATAATCCAGTAATATCCTGCTTCAGTCATTCAGAATTTTTTTAAAGAAAGTTATTTTGAAAATTCGATTGCGATGAGTGCGTCAACTACAACCAGTAATACTTGAATGCAGAAAATACATTTCAGGAGAACTGGCATCCTCTGTGGGAAAATTTCTTCAATTAATATCTCTACGATAAAACTACTATAGCATGCATACGAACCATGAATTTACAGGAACTTGTTTTTCGTATCTCGCCTCCAATACTATTAGTGAGAGGCCATCGACATCTACTTCTTCGCGTTCTTCGATGCGATCGTCGTCTTCTTCAGCGAGAAGTTCCCCTTCATACGGAGTAATATGAGTATAAATCACTCCATCGTCTTCCTCTTCCGTTGTAACATCAGCTGCCTCTTCGGTCATTTCACCTTCTAAGTCTTCGTTGATTGATTTTTCGGACAAGCTATCCACTTCAGAGTCACTGGCACTTGCACTGGTGGACATATTCCTTGCTTGGCGACAAGAAATGATTGAACACAGACAAGCGCAAACAAACTTCTGGCAACAACGTGACGTCACAACGCGGGAGTTTGAAATAAACTCGGCCCAGTCTCTGCGACACTTTTCAAGAGAAAATTTCCAACTTTGAGCGCTTGTAAAAT
>NC_090869.1:31162216-31197216 GCF_036669935.1 Montipora foliosa
TCGTTCTAGAAGCGCAATGGATTCCAAGGTCACTTAATGACCGGGCAGATCTTCTCAGGAGATTTGTAGACAAAGATGACTGGTCCATTAATCCTTCTGTATTTCGAGTTATTGACACCAAATGGGGCCCCTCACACAACTGATTGGTTTGCATCGCATTACAAGCCCCAGGTTCCAAGGTGCAACTCTAAATTTGCCTCCCCCGAATGCAGCGGTATTGATGCCTTGTCCCAGGATTGGCGGGATGACAACAATTGGGTTTGCCCTCCTGTAAGTGCCATCGTGCCTTCTATTAGAGCTCTCTCGTCGTGCTCTCGTTGCAGCACTTTGATCGTCCCTCAGTGGCCATCGGCCTATTTTTGGCCCTTTTTGCATGACAGCTCTTCCCAGTTTAAGTCTTTCGTTCAGGGAGTGTTTGAGCTTCCTTGTATAGAAGACCTCTTGTTGGAAGGTCCAGGCCAGAGACGAAAGGCTTATCATTGCTGATCTTTCTGTTTAGTCGTACTTTGGTATTGTGATTTTTATGCCATGTTGTGTTTTGCCTGATTTGGCAGCGTCATTTTGGTCAGTGCTTTGACCTCCTTTTGTTTAACATCTTTTGCCTGATATGGCATCTCCGTTTTGACCACATTCTACAATAGGGGATTTGGCGTGAAGCAAACTCTCTGGTCGATCCATCTTTGCGTAGGCTTGTTCCAAACCTTCTCCATTTACAGTTGGAGGCCAGGGCTCCTTCCACTGTGCAGAAATACAGATCTGGCTGGCTGAAGTGGTGTCAGTGGGCAGCTTCTAAGATTGGTGTTCAAGTTAATGCAACAAAGCCTCTGCATGTTGCGCTCTTTATTAGCGAGCTTACTGTAATTTCAGTTAGCAATAACACAGGGATATCTTCTATAGAGTCAGTTCTTTACGGCATTAAGTGGGGTCAAAGTCTGGCCAGGATTGTAGATTGCCCTACTAGTCACCCAATGTTAAGTCATCGTTAGAGGGTGCTAGAAGGAAGCTTGCAAGTCCTGTTCAGCCCAAAGAGCCTTTATCCGTATTACACAGTTTGTAGGATCACTGATCATTATGTTTCTAGTAGTTCTCTCTCGCTGTTATTCGTTTTCTTTTCATTCTCTTGGTTGGCTTTACGAATTTTGTCCATTGGAAAAACGCAGCAATTTGTCTGTTAATGATGTCTCTATTTGCAGTGAATATATGTCAGTTTTCATTCCTAAATGCAAGAATGTTCAGTATAGGGAGGGGCATACATCCCTCCTGGCATGGTCTCATAAGGCTACTTCTATTACCGAGAGGTTAATCAAGCTTCTTCCTTTATCTAGCGAGTCATCTTCTCCCCTTGTTAGAAGAATTGTTAAATCCAAGTCTAAGGAGCATTTTGCAGTATATTGCAGTGTATAGAACGACATGCGCCGCTAAAGCGTACTAGGCTAACTCGTCCTCCGGCTCCATGGTTACAAAAAGATGAAATACGGCAGACTCAGCTACTGAGGGACAAGCTTCGGTTCGAAGCACACACAACTAAAGCACAAGACATCTGGCAAAAGTTTCGTGATGTGCGAAACCTCCTGAAGAAGAAAATACGCGAGGCTCGCCAAAATTTCATCAATAAAGCTCTCTCATCCAAAAAGCCTAAGGAGGTGTGGCAGGTTATCTACTGTATTCTGCACCCAAATCCTACACCCTTGAGGTGCAATGTAGATGCTCTAAATGAACACTTTCCAAGTACAGCCACGAGGACTACTGGTGTCCAAACATTCGTAATACTAAAGAAGACCTGATAGCCTTCTTGGATGCACTACAACCTGAAGAGTCTCTGACAGGAAATGACAGCTTTACCTTAAGGCTTGTTACATTCCATGAGGTCCTACGTGAGCTAAAGCACCTACGATCAGACACATCCACAGGTCCTGACCTAATTCCAACAAAATTTTTAAAGCCTATTGCTGAATATATTGCGAGCCCTTTAACTCACATAATTAACTCATTTATTACATTGTGTGACTTTCCAGATAAATGGAAACAAGCTCGTATAACTCCAATCCCAAAAGTGGATAGTCCTCAAGATAACAATGATTTTCGACCAATCTCTATATTGCCCGTTTTGTCTAAAATCTACGAGAGGCTTGTTCACAACCAAGTTGTTGAGTTTTTGGAAAATCACCATCTCCTTGAGGACAATATTTCTGGATTTAGGAAAGGCCACTCTACAACATCTGTTTTATTAAGCATACGTGATGACATATTGAAAGCAATGAATCGGAGCGAATGCACCCTCCTTGTTTTAGCTGACTTCTCGAAAGCTTTTGACACCGTCAAGTATAAGTCTGTGCTTGAGAAAATGAATGTTCTCGGATTTTCAAAGTCATACCTTAAATGGACAGTCAACTACTTGTGTGGAAGAGAGCAGTTTGTTCAAATCGATGACCGGATTTCAAAATCTGTCAGTATTAGCTTTGGAGTCCCACAAGGTTCGATCATGGGTCCTCTCATTTTCAACATATATATTGCTGATCTCCAAGGGAAACTCGATTGTGCTTGCCATCAATATGCTGATGACACAACCATATATCAAGCATCGAAGCCTGCTGAACTAACATCTTGCATTATTTCAGTGCAACGTAATGTGGATAAACTGCAATGCTGGGCTAATGAAGCAAATCTGGCTTTAAATCCCAGCAAAACGAAGTACATGTTATTATCTTCCACTAAACTTTCTTCCTATCATGAACTTAATAACATTGACATTGATTTAAGAGTTGGAAGTATATCCTTAGAACGTGTATCTTCAGCAAAACTTTTAGGGACCCATATTGATCACAACCTAAAATGGGAAGAAAATGTCAAGCAAACTTCAGCTTCTTGCTATCGCACTCTTGGAATCTTAAAGAAATTGAGGAACCTTCTTCCATTTCATATTCGCAAGCAGTTAGTTCAGGCCCTAGTACTTTCCAAGTTGAACTACAATTGTGTTGTTTATCATAATTTACCACATTACCTTGTTAAACGCCTACAAAGAATTCAAACGGCATGCGCCAGCTTTGTTGTAGGTAAATTTGTTGAAAGGGAGGATATTATAAAGCTAAGTTGGCTACCAGTTAAAGAACATATCGAATGGCAGCTGTTAAAGCTAGTTCATAAGGCGTTTTATTCTCGTGAATGGCCAGGTTACCTGCGACTGAAGCAATTTATGCACAATCGAACGCTGAGGTCCAGTGCAGCTATGCAGCTTGAAATCCCACTAGTGTCATATATTTATCAAGACCAAGCTGCTAAAAGCTTTAACATTTTACCTGGATGTGTAAGGAACTGTATTGATTTTAACCAGTTTTCTAAGATGACCTTTAAGTTTTTAATGAAAAAGGTCAAAGATAATTTTTTAGCTTAACGTTTCTATTATGCACTGTAAATAGATATATTTATTTTTATTGTATTTTTATAACTTTTTTACTTTTTTTACCTTTATTTTTATTTTAGATGATATATTTTAGCAGATGAAGAGCCACCTTGTGGAAATGCTGAATAAAGCCATTATTATTATTATTATTATTATTATTATTATTATTTTCATGTTTCTAAAGGTGTTTCTTACACGACACTTGGAGAGGAATTTAGGAAATACGTTAAACCGTTTGTAGATGACATTGCGAGGTAGGGCACGCACAGTATCAAGGCCGGCACCGCATCAAATCCTGCGTGTGGGAATATATCCGCTGATCTGCTGAACATGCATGCCGGCTGGAAATGTGCCAGTTCAAAGAACAGATACATTAGAAGCCCACTGTTAATGATCGCTTAAAAGTTGCTAGCCTGCGTAGCAAGCGTTCCTTTTTGACAAAAAGAGCTTCGAAACGATTTTCCGCAAACTGGCCGCGCGGAAGTTGGGGCAAGAGACTGAGGGAACGCTTGCAAGAGGACCCCCTATTTTTGAAAAACCCGTTCGCCCACGAACGGGGGCTTCTGATTGGTGCGGCACAGTCACGATGATTGTTCTAGCGTGACAAAGGCAATGGTGGAAGATGTGGAAGGTTTTGAATCGTGTGTCGAAGCGGAGCGAATCGGGTCTCGGGTTTTACATTGAAAAGGAAAAAAGAACATGTCTTTAACTGTATAGATGTAATAGCCGTTTTGCCAACAGGATTCGGAAAAAGCTTAATTTTTCAGATGTTTGTCATGATGTGCGGAGTGCGAAATAAAAGAACTTAAAACAAAGAGTATCATCGTGATTTCTCCATTTCAAAGCATAATACGCGATCAAGTAAGTGGTTGAGGTGAATTCTATGGGAATGACAGCCTGTAATTTAAATGAAAATCTGGACTGCTTGAACAATATCCATCAAGGGAAATTCAATATTATTTACGTGTCAGCTGAAGCCACTATGGCGTTTCCGTAATTCATTAAAAGCAAAATATTCAATCGATATTTAACAAAACTTTGGCAACGCTTATTGCCGACGAAAAGTTTGGACTGAAATAAAGTGAGCTTTTCTCTCGCTTGCAAAAGATACTTTATTTACGCAGGGATGAATTAATAAAATGCCTGCGAACTATCAGAATCCACATGTTTCAGGATCAAGGAAATTCGTCAAATTCTCTGCGTACCTTGCCTGATGTAAGCTTGAGTCCTATATCATGGATTGAGACAAGCTGAAGACAACTACGCAGCCTGTTAAATCTTCTCTTAATTATTGTGAGAAAAAGGCCGCTCCTTTGTAAAGTTATTCGATTTTTTAAAGCACTTTTACTTGCTATTTCATCTACGATTTTGTGACGATTTGACCAAAAACGTACTGTGGATTATCAAACTAGCGAGGAGGTTTGCCTGTAATTTCCAGGAGATTTAGTACGATCCATTTCGTCAACCACTCTGCACCAACAAAATAGCCAGCAAGTCGCACTGAAATCGTCGTTAGTTTTAAACTTAAACCTATTTGAATGGTTTCATGGTCAGTTTTGCTGAAGATTTGCATTTAACGGCCTTACTCACTACCCATCGAACTCTGTTCGAGTTTATATGTTTCTAAATTTCGTATTTTATGAGCACACGGATTGCTTACAAGTTCTGAAAATTGGCTGTTGTTTTCGATAACTTCTATTCCAACCGCTTTGCAAATATCAGCTAGAATTTTCCTGTAAGTTTCTTTTCGATGGTTTAAACAAATTCTCAGAAGAAACATAACCAGTCGTACCCAGTTTAGAAGCTGCCATTACAAATTTAACATTTAAAATCACACTGGCAAATTCTGCGTTGATCACTCCATGTTTCCTCGGTGCCTCGGTTTGTTTTGTCAGAAGCCAACATGTGTTAACATGGTTATCTTTTATTGGCTAATTTGTTAATAAGACGTCAATCAGCGTGTGTCAAGTCAACCATAAAAAGGTGGGCGTTTTTCAAAAATAGGGGGTCTTCTTGCAAGTGTTCCCTCAGTCTCTTGCCCCAACTTTTGCGCCGCCAGTTTAAAGAAAATCGGTTTGAAACTCTTCTCTCGAACAGGAACGCTTGCTACGCAGGCTAAAAAGTTGCTCAATCTATTGCTCTTTAGTTTCCGGTTTGTTTTGTTTGCTATAAATGATTTAATTACTAGTCTTGGTGGGGGAACAAAGTTGTGCCTGGCCTGCCCCAGATTTTCTATCCGTTTTTCCCACAGGGTTTTTTAGGGTAGGTGTTTTCTGGCCCCCCTTGCATGGCTTTCTCTCGTTTACCTTTTCAGTTCCTCTTTTTGTCGATGTTATTAGCATCTGCTTTAATAAAGTGGCCTTATGGCGTTATACTCAGGCCATGATCCAATATTCGCCATAGATTGCTGTTTTGCTGTATTTCATTCTTTAAACTAGGCTTCTTTCATCTGAATTATTTTACTTTACAAAAACTAAACATTCGAAAGGAAATAGCTATTGAAAATAAGACTATTATGACCTTCAAAAATACATTTTCTTGAATACACATTAGTGAAGAATTGTTATTTTAAAGTTGTTGCTGCAGCATCTGCAGATGGACTTGGGTTGTTGATTCAAGATACCAAAATCAGCTTAAATCCTGGAGATTTTTCTATTTCTGTGTTGCATCCAGGACAGCAAGTTGGAGAGGAACTAGCTAATAAGAGTGGTATTGGCTTCTTTACAAGACATAAAACCAAGGAAAATGAGCTTTCGGAGTTTTATGCATGGATTCCTAGAGAGGTTGAAAACATGATAAAGTGGTTTGCACCACTTTACCCATCTGATGTTACCAAGGAGACGATGTCGGATGAAGATATAGACACAGCAATTCAAGATTACAAAGAGGAACGACAGACTCAACTTGGTGCAATTATCCAAAAAGACTTGACAGCCACTCGTGGATATCATAGCGAGATTTTGCATCGCATGTTTGGAGTATGTATTGTTGGTGGAATCCCTTTTGGCATGCTGTACCCGATAGGAAAAGAGGAAATTCCTTGGACCTTCCTAAAACTGGAGGGAAAAAAATCAAAGTAGTGTCAGAGGGAGTAGAATTGGGAATAAGACAATATCTGGAAGGAGACGCTAACAGTTATAAAGAGAGCACTTCGCCAGAGATTTGTTCCAAATCCTGCGTGTGGGAATATATCTGCTGATCTGCTGGACATGCATGCCAGCTGGAAATGTGCCACTTCAAAGAACAGATACATTAAAAGCGCACTGTTAATGATCGCTTAAAAGTTGCTCAATCTATTGCTCTTTAGTTTTGGGTTTCTTTTGTTCGCTATAAATGATTTAACTCTTTTCCGCCGAGAAGCCAATATATTGGCTCCCCCGCACGTGGGTTTCAGTCTGCTAATGAAATCAGCTCGGTATGATATGACCGAGAAAAACTGTAACGAGAAACCTTGTGTTGACATATTTTTCATTCATTCGAAAGCAAAACGAGTGATTTTTGAAGGCTTTTAAAGTGTATTCCTGCGGATTTATTGCGCGGATTTCGAAGTATCATTATCAGGGATTTAAAAATGGCGGCCTGTTGATTAAGTGGGGAGCTTTCTGGGCAATTTTCAATTGAAAACGACTGTGATTTGAGCGATTTTGGTGACTGATTCAGAGGAAGAACAAGCCATCGATGACAACATTTATGGCTATCCAAATAATGTCGAGGGGAGAAGTTTTGCTGAAAATGACGAGAACATCGAGTCAGCAGGAAGTGATTTTGACTCTGATGACAACCAAATTGTTGATGTGAACCGAGTATCAGAGATTGCGTTCGTTCAATGAAGAAACTGTGGGCCAAGTTTTTATTTCAAGTGAAAGGGGTGATGCATCTGCAAACAAGCAATCAACCAAGGCCTCGAAAGCCTCGAAGAGCAACGACAGGTACTCAAAATCAAGCAACCAACAACAACAACCCCAGTTTATTTGGAATCAAAACAATCCAAACAACACTGTTCCCGAATTTCTTCTCAGTCCTGGTCTAACTCTTGTGTAGAGACTGGTGAGTTGAATCCAGTCATTTGTTTCCAGTTATTATGGGATGATGCATTATTTGAAATGACAAATAAAATTGCAGAAAAAAAAGAGCTGATAATCCTGACACACATAAGTCTCCATGGAGACCAATATCAATTCTCGGTGAAATGAAAGCATTCATTGCGGTCGGTGTAGCTATGGGTATCCTAAAACTCCCAGATCTTCATGACTATTGCCAGAAATCATACCGATTGTTTGAAATTGGTCAATGGAATGAGCATATGAGCAGATCAGAATAACCGCCACTATAGTTTTGGACGGAAATGCAAGCCTTGGCCACCCAGAGTGGTGTTTCATCAGTTAGAAACTTCAATAAACAATGTCTTTGTAATTTACAAGACCACACAATCTGGTAAGAGACTCACATCCAAGGAATTTAGAATGACTTTGGCAACAAACCTGATGTCTGGATATGTTGCCAATGACAACATCCTTGTTGGTAGGAGAAGAGTCCATGCAAATCTGGAACCAAGGTTTCAAAATGTTGGGCCTTACATTCCAGTAATTGGCCCTTCAAGAGTTTGTGCTGTTTGTTCTGCTCTTTTGTCCCATCAATACAGAAATGAGAAGAGGCCAAGGCCTGAGCCAGATCAACAATTAGATGCGAGACATGTGATGTGCATTTGTGCCGGAACTGTAACAGCAACTGTTTCTCAGTTTGGCACATGCAACAAAATGTTTTTTTACTTTTTTATGGTGTTTTATTGGGAAAAAAGGTTCTAACATATTATTATGGTTCTTCTTGAACTGTTTACAGCAATTTATTGACATTACCTTGAAATTAAGTCTTTCAAACTACTTTATAATACATGCAGATTTGGTCTGAGAATTTCACTAAAATGATTTGATGATTAATTATGCTAATTATTAGTTGATTAATAATTAATTAATAATTAATTATGAAATTACTTGTAATCTTTAGATGCAAAATTTATTGCTGATTAATTTGATATATAGTTATCCATACTTCTGAGCAAAAGAAATGGTAATAACCTGTAAAAAGTGATGGCTGTATCTAAATTCTTAAGTGTGCCATAAAACAACTCAGGCAGGAAAGAGGTGGGGGACTAAAGTTGTGCCTGGCCTGCCCCAGATTTTCTATCCGTTTTTCCCACAGGGTTCTTTAGGGTAGGTTTTTTCTGGCCCCCTGGCATGGCTTTCTCTAGTTTACCTTTTCAGTTCCTCTTTTTGTTGACGTTATTAGCATCTGCCTTAATAAAGTGGCCTTATGGCGTTATACTCAGGCCATAATCCAATATTCGCCATAGATTGCTGTTTTGCTGTATTTCATTCTTTAGACTAGGCTACTTTCATCTGAATTATTTGACTTCTATGCAAAAGACTAAACATTCGAAAGGAAATAGCTATTGAAAATAAAACTATTATGACCTTCAAAAATACATTTTCTTGAATACACATTAGTGAAGAATTGTTATTTTAAAGTTGTTTTTTGCTAAAAACATTTGACAGGGTTAAGGAGCTTTTAAGACCCCCTCCCCTTTATGCATGTTTTCCGCACTAAAACATTAATTTTTTTTGCATTAGTTGAGAAGAAGAACGATGACTTGTGCAGATATTTCCACCGATAAACTGGTGGTTGAAAAGCGGCAATAGGTATTGAGAGACATGGAGCATACTAAGTGCCCCTATGAAAAGAGGCAGACTTCATTTTGGTTTGAAAGAGGAAAGGCAGAGTCTGCACAGAAAGTGGTGGGAATTTAGACTACTCAGCCTGTGCAACCACCTCTTGAAGAAGGCATGAATGAAAGCCAATGGAAAAAGAAAAAGGTTTCCGAACTCATAACAATTCTGGATTAGGAAATCAGGAAAAACTGTAAATAAGAAAACTAGGAAACAAGATGTAATTAATGCCCTCCTCCAAATCACACAAAGAGTCGAGTGAAAATATGTACGTATAGCAAAATTGTAATGCAAGCTACAAATATTTACAGCATCAATAAGTCACGTACTATAATAGTCTTATTTTCAATAGCTACTTCCCTTTGGAGTATTAGTTTTTTATGAACAGAGAATTTTAACATCACACTGAGCATTACATAAATGCTGATAAGCCCCCGTTTTCGAACTGCGTGTTGAAAGCTTAAGCGGTCGAAAGTATTCAACATCAGTCAATACATTGTGCTGGAGAAGTCGCCATATTCTTTGTGACGTAAATAAAAACGCACGCAGGTTAGCTGTTGAATTACCGCTAGGCAAAAAAATTGCCACATTCTTGTGGCCCGTCACGCAATCTTTCCTCCCAAACCCCAACAAGAGTCGTTCAACAGCTCAGAAATGTATCCCCCAGGCCAGGAAGAACACCGATCCGTAAGAGGGTTTCATCTCAATACACTTCCTGAACCGTAGTTGTTATCGAAAATCTAGAACAATTTTATCATTTCATTAAGGCTCGCCAAACGTTCACTTTTTAGCTGAAATTTGCTGATAGCCAAGTGGCGGACTTGCCACATTCTTGGGTCTGTCGCCGCCATCTTGAATGGAGGGAACGCCTCATCGGGTACATAAGAGGAGAAGGATGAATGAGCCCAGCACCAGTGCCAGTGATGAGCCCAGCGCCAGTGATGCACCCAGCACCAGTGCCAGTGATGATAAATTTATTATGACTATTTCCTTTAAGGAAATTTCAACAAAAAGTACAAGATGGCGTGTAGCCTATTTGTTTAGTGGGAGCAAAAGGAGTGGGAAAGACATCAACTTTGATTCAACTACATAAGAAGACATATTTGGACCTCGTGGACATAAAAACAGGGGAGGAAGCAGGTACCTTTGTCACAAAACTCGAGAAATCAATGGGAGATAAGCATAAACCTCATTGGACATCTCTTGATAACATTCAAAATTCCAAAGATTTTCCCTCTTGAACTAGCTAATAAGAGTGGTATTGGCTTCTTTACAAGACATAAAACCAAGGAAAATGAGCTTTCGGAGTTTTATGCATGGATTCCTAGAGAGGTTGAAAACATGATAAAGTGGTTTGCACCACTTTACCCATCTGATGTTACCAAGGAGACGATGTCGGATGAAGATATAGACACAGCAATTCAAGATTACAAAGAGGAACGACAGACTCAACTTGGTGCAATTATCCAAAAAGACTTGACAGCCACTCGTGGATATCATAGCGATATTTTGCATCGCATGTTTGGAGTATGTATTGTTGGTGGAATCCCTTTTGGCATGCTGTACCCGATAGGAAAAGAGGAAATTCCTTGGACCTTCCTAAAACTGGAGGGAAAAAAATCAAAGTAGTGTCAGAGGGGGTAGAATTGGGAATAAGACAATATCTGGAAGGAGACGCTAACAGTTAAAAAGAGAGCACTTCGCCAGAGATTTGTTCCAAAGGAGCGAATCAAGCTCCACAAAGCAGAGCTTGGGCTAGTGGAAGGGACATCTGTAGTCACTGTTTCATAAAAACGGCTTAACAATCAAGTAAGTGAAAGAAACAAAACCCGGTCAACACAACAAAATCTATCCCACAAACCCAACTGAGACAAACAACTTCTCAACAACTTATCGACCAACAAAGCACTACTTATCTCCAAGGCTCGATCCTTGAAAGACTGTTCCACGAAGGCTTGGTATTATCCCACCGCTGCCACCAGTGTTGTAAGGTGCTGGTATTGATGTGGCCAAATTAGGATAAGTGTCGACGCTGATTGCTGTAGTTAGACTTGGTTGGTCTTCGGGGGCTTACCGGCTCACACAGAGTCCAACAGACTAGACTTGAACACAATCAAGACTTAATTACATTCTCTATATTGAAGAGGTTGCACATTTCTTTAAACATGGTAGCAATCTCTCTGCGATTCATTGCAGAGCAGCCCGCCATACAAAATGGCTCAAACAAAATGGTAAGCTTCATCTTACGCTCAGCTTAAGGGTCTGTCAACAAATCAACAAAAAATCTTTTAAACAAACTATCTCAAAACTTCTGATTACGTTTTTGCTTTCTTTTTAAAATTAAGCCCTTCCTGTTTTGACATATTGCGTTTCTTCTGTAGGCTCACAGATTCAAAGCAGCCCAACGTCTGGAGTGACAAACGGTGGCAAACAGTGAGCAGAAAAATTTACTTCGTATTCGAATCATTGGTGTAAAGACTTCAGAATATGTTAAAATTTTAATAAACTCCTTGTTTTTCAAACAGTCTTTTTTCCCCTTCCCAACAAAACGGACAACGGACACTTGAATTGGTCATGAGGTTTCTTATGTTTTGTGGCTCTTAAAGGAGCCGTTTTTTTATGGGTCACAGCCTTAAGTTCACTGCGCAGCGTTTCCAGTAAAATACAGTACCGCTCAGAAATACGTTAACCAAAATATGCGCATAATACGGGTATATCTATACGCGTATGTGCGTATAACCATACGCGAGTACGCGTATGGTTATACGCACATACGCGTATATATACACGCGTATATGCGTATACAGATATACGCGTCTGCTTCATTAGCTTGCTTATTGTTTTGCTTATTGTTCTAAACAATACACGTAGCTTGACAGCAATACAATAGTACACGACTACGAACTACATGACGAAGACCCACTTTCACAAACAGCTGTCGTGTTCGGAATACAAACCCACCCAAGGATGTTTATTTCATCGATAAACATGCAGTTCGGGTTCAGAGTTATTTTGTTTCACACTATTAAAAGAGAAAATAACATACACATAAATACAGAATTAAAGTAATGTTTACAAAGATGCAAGTAAGTTATAATAAGGGTTATGGGTCACAAGAGAGTGTGGCGACCAACGTAGCGAGTACTTTCGAGTTGGCGCTCATCGTGCTCACCTTCTTAAGGATAGACAAAGCTTAAATACGGGACCTAAATCTGGCTGTTGGGTTGATTCCGGCGCTAGTGTTCGTTGCAGTTCTTGGAAATTGTTTGATTGACCTCGCCAGTGATGCATAAACGAATACTATACTCGTTGCTATACTATACAGATGCGTTTTGCATTTATGACGGTCTCGTCTTTTCATAAAAACTCTTTGATTCCACGAAAAGGCACACCATCAATAAACATGCAATTCTCGGAAATTGTTCGAGTTTACCTTGCGGAACACGTTCTACTCCTATTTGAAAAGTGTTGCATTACCTGTCACGACTTCCTCTTGATGTGAGTTGTATGCAAATTTTGATAGAACCGAATGATACGATACTAAAAAGATTGTGCCCCATTTGTGAGTTGGCCGCTTCTCTTCATAAAAAGTTTTTAATTCAACAGAAAGGTAACATTAAAATAAATTGGAAAGGTAGAATGAAAATGAAAGATTTCAGAGGCACGCGCTACTTAGAATTTAGAACAATTGCTTGTTTTCGTTTGCGCTACTTAGAATTTAGCTAGAACCAATTGCTTGTTTTTGTTCGGCATATTTGTTTGTTTACTCTCAATTCTATTTGAATGTCTTCAATAACACAAGATGGTGTGTTGTCATTTTCTTTGAATTTCACTAACTTGATTGAGCGCTGCAGTTTATGGGATCAGTAAAAAATTAAAGGCCGGTTTACACGGTGCGACTTCAATTGTCGGCCCGATTCTGTTGCTGCAACAGATTTTTTTATGTCGGGCCGATTTTTTTCAAAGCCACCGCCAAAAATCGGGCCGACAAGTCGCACCATATAAACCGGCTACATTCCCTTCCAGACATAAAAAAACAGTTTTTTTAAAAGTGGTTAGAATGAAATCTTTCAAGCTCTATTGAAAAGATTAGATCATGGTGAAATTACGACATAATAAGTCGTGTAGCATTATTTATCTTTGTTGTAGCTTAACAATTAAGTGGACATCAGAAATTTCTTTAAAATGCGACGTTATTTTCTAGGAATTAAAAATTTTCCTTCTTCTTGGCGTTGATGAGCTTTCACAGATTTCTCGTACCCTGCAATCAGGCATTCTTTTTGTCCTGAGAGCGAAAGACGGCGACAGCGTAGGTAAACAAAAGAGGCAAAATTATTTTCATGGCGTGACTGATTTCTGAACAATCGGATCAATTTCAAACCGTGAATATTATTTTTCACTCCCAATTTCACCGTGTGAATTTTTACCCTTAACTTCATGCCGTGAAAGTTTTCACTGATCATTAGTTTCACGCCAAGAGTGAAAGTTTCTTTTCGTAGAGTGACCACGGCGTATTCACGCTGCCGAAAATTGAAATTCATGCACCGCGACCGTGAAAAAATTTCACGGTTTTCAATGAAATCCATAAACCCCCTTTTTGCATGAAGGGCCACAAATGATACACATATTTAAATGCCAAACTTAAGACACATTTTTCTTTACATTCTGATTCATAAACATTGAATTACTTTTACTTGTTATTCAGTAAATTCGCGATGCGAAGCAACTTGCGCATTTGTAACATGATAGCTTTTGGAGTATATAAATTTTCTGTTATCGGCTCGTGGCTTTATTCAGATCCAAAAGTGCTTTGTTTTACACAACAATGCAACACAAAGGAAATTTATGGTACTGAATAACAAAGGAAAAGCAGACGCGCATGTATATGCATTCATACGCGTATGAATATACGCGTATGCGCGTATACACATACGCGTATGCGCGTATGAACATACGCGTATGTGCGTATACACTGCGTATGCGCAGTTAACGTATTTCTGAGCGGTAGTGTAGCTTTTAGTGAACTTGGACTTTTTCCACTGGACGGGACGCTGTTTTGCGGCCTTTTTCATCAAGAAAGGCAGGCGACTTGTCAAGGAACACTCTTAGGCTAACAGGAGTATCGACGGAACATCCACCTCTGGTTAGGGTCAAACATTTCTTAAAGGAAGAACCAAGACCAGCTTTCATAAGCTCCTGTTTACTTGCGAGGTAATGCGCTCCCCTGAGCTCTGAGGGCATTTCAGGAAACAGCGACCGTAAAACATCATGCCGAATGGTGATAGTCTCAGCACACGGCATCGGCGATTTCAAACCTTTCTCAAAGAGAAGAGCGAGCCTTTCTCTGCATTCCTCCAAGCGTACTGGGTCCACATATCTGCTTTCGAAGGCGGCAATAAGATGTTTGGGTAGGTGTTCTGCTGGTTCCCACGTGTTCTCAACTGGAGATAAATTCTTCCACTGTATGAAATACTCTGCTGTGTGCTCTCGAAATTCTTTCGCAACTATGCGTTCGACTTTGTAAAGATCCATAACTGTGGGCTTTGCCTTAGGTTGGTATTTTGAAGCACGATCACATACATCATTGAACAATGCTGCGTAAAAACCAGGGGGATGTCTCGAACACTTCAGCATGTTTCTAAAGGCTTGTTAAGTAAGCTTAATGAATGTGCTTGAACGACCTGGCAATTTATATGAATGTTTGACTTTCAAAGTGAATCGAAATTAGCATAATAATTGAATGACAGTGTTCCCTGAGAGGCAAGGCAACTAAACAAAAGCAACTTGTTGATTTTTCTTCTGTTCTCTTACTTAAAGATAACTCTACCCGATCATTAAAGCCTGGTTTGGATACGATCGCAATTTTCGCAAGGGTCAACGCAATCGCAGCGCATCGATCACTGCGATTGTTGTGATCTTATGGAAACCATACATTCTGGGATCGCTATGATCGTTGCAACTGCGATCGTAGATATACAAAAATTTGTATCTCCGCGATCGCAGCCAGTTTTCAGACTACAAGACTGCATTGAGCAGTTGAGTCAAACAGCATCACTACAAAGTGCCGGGTTCTTTCAAAAGTGGAGAGCGGTACTGTGAAGTGGAAATGAGACTAAATTTTACATTTACCAATGCTCAGAGTGTGAAAAATGTACCCGAAAGTGACACAAAAAACAAACCGGTTTAAGCATTCGAGCAGATTTCAATTAAACTCAATTGGAAAAGGACAGTGGAAATAAAATTTTGATTGGAGAGTTTTTCTTCTCCTTTAATGGTGTACTTGATTTTGCGGTCCACTGAATTTTATCGCACCTCTGGTTTCTTCACACATCCTAAGTTTGAGTGACAGGAGATGAAATGGGCGTAGAGTCGAGAATTCCCAAAGCCAAGTTTGTCAACCAATCACAGCCAAGTTGTTGTGAATATGCAAATTGATATACCACCCGTTGAAAAACTGGGCACTGCAAGTACATGTCGCGAAAGATAATAGAATTGTGGGCGATGGGTAAACAGTCTGGAACATTTTGACCACTGCTGAGGAACACCTGCCTTGATAATACATCAATCAGAATGGGCGCCTTCAATGACCACACCCTTTGTTTGCGACAAGAATGGTTACTAACAAACAATTAAGCATTTCACATTTTCTTATTTATCCCTGAGAGATCAAATGTAAATGTTCGAGAGAAGAACAAAAACAGCAAGATATTAAAATAAACAATTGCCAGACACAACTATAAGACAGAAACAAGTAGCAAACAATGGTTTTCCAGACACATCAAAGAGTCAAACACTTCATTACTTCCCTTTATCAAAAAGGTTGCATTGATGATATGACAGTTAAATGGTTTAACCAGGAACCGGATATGCCAAGAATTCCAATCTTTTATATTCTCACTAAAATTCACAAACCAACATTAGTTGGAAGACCTATCATAACTGGGTGTGATGGCCCAACAGAGCGCATGTCATCATTCATACACAGAGTACTTCAGCCGATAGCACAAAAAAAGCCTTGTATCTCAAAGATAGGACACATTTCATTAACCTTATTAAAGAGGTTGCACATTTCTTTAAACATGGTAGCAATCTCTCTGCGATTCATTGCAGAGCAGCCCGCCATACAAAATGGCTCAAACAAAATGGTAAGCTTCATCTTACGCTCAGCTTAAGGGTCTGTCAACAAATCAACAAAAAATCTTTTAAACAAACTATCTCAAAACTTCTGATTACGTTTTTGCTTTCTTTTTAAAATTAAGCCCTTCCTGTTTTGACATATTGCGTTTCTTCTGCAGGCTCACAGATTCAAAGCAGCCCAATGTCTGGAGTGACAAACGGTGACAAACAGTGAGCAGAAAAATTTACTTCGTATTCGAATTATTGGTGTAAAGACTTCAGAATATGTTAAAATTTTAATAAACTCCTTGTTTTTCAAACATAGTCTTTTTTCCCCTTCTCAACAAAACGGACAACGGACACTTGAATTGGTCATGAGGTTTCTTATGTTTTGTGGCTCTTAAAGGAGCCGTTTTTTTATGGGTCACAGCCTTACCCTAACCCTAACTAAAATTCACAAACCAACATTAGTTGGAAGACCTATCATAACTGGGTGTGATGGCCCAACAGAGCGCATGTCATCATTCATACACAGAGTACTTCAGCCGATAGCACAAAAAAAGCCTTGTATCTCAAAGATAGGACACATTTCATTAACCTTATTAAAGACACAAGGCTATCTAGAACCGCCTATCTAATCTCAATGGACATGAAAAACACTTACACGAATATCTTGCAAGAGGGAATTACTGCAGTATGCATAGCATACAAGAATTTTCATAGCAAGAGTCCTCAAATTCCTACACATTTCCTGAGAGGAATGTTCTACCTGATCCTTAGAGAGACCTCTTTCCAATTCGAAGAAAAAAAACTATCTACAGATACATGGAACCGCTATGGGCACAAAAATGGCAGTAGCTTTTGTTAACATTTACATGGCATCAACAAAGGAAGAGATCATAAGGCTAAGCAATCACAAACCACTAAAGTGGAAGAGATATATTGATGATGTGTTTACCTTCTGGGACACGAGAAGAGAAGAAATAAGATCATTTTATTAAGCAAGCAAATTCTTACCACCATACAATCAAATTTACATCTAAGTCTCTCAGTCAGAGATAACAATCCTTGAAACAACTGTGTTCAACAGCGAAAGATTATATAAGAAGTCAGTCTTTGATTTGCACACCCACTACAAGCCCACTGAAACATTTCAGTACACTTACAATGTACTACAACAGTTGCAACCTGGCAGGCATTAAAAATGGTTTTGTGAAAGGAGAAGCTCTTAAGGCTTCTAAGGCCTGTTCCAAACGCCGCTCCGTCCATGCGCTGAACCTAACTGATGAGTTAAGAGCAGCAGAAGAGTGGCGTTTGAATCAGTTTGGTTCAGTAGGTCAGGTTTGGAGTGACCAACAACGTTAAATTCGGCAGGGTCTGTTGCACTATGCGACGCTGGAGCGCCGGCTGATTCATACGGTACTCTTGTCATGTGCCACACCTAATGCATAAATTAAGATAATTTATTATCTTCCCACAATGCACTCCGATGTATCTTGCGTATACCTGGTTTGTCCTCTAATCAAACATGGCGTCAAAGCTTAAAGATTGCAGTGTTTGTTTTCATGACACGAAAAATGTGTAGTGAGCCGGAATTTAATGAAGATATAGAAGGCTGGATTCCAGGAAAACAAGTTGGATACTGCTACGGCTGTAAGAAAAAACTGAAATTTAAGATAAAGTTTTAGGGAAGGAAATGTGATGATAATGACAAGGACGATAGAAGTAAGCTTAATACAGAATTGGAAGCAAGCAAAAGGTGAGAATTTACGACTAACAGATTCATGCGCAGCATAAGCTTGCGTTTTGTAAATTTCATGCTTTTCTGTTTTTTTACAGTGTATAGATCTTGATTACATATTTGGCCATTAAAAATAAATAAGCTTAATTTTGCTCACCTACCTTTTTTTGGCCAGCACATACGAATTGTTTTGTTGGTTCACCAGCAATATGACTGTATATACCAGTTGGGGTTAGGTAGCAAAGAAAATAATTGACTTTTATATTATTTACTTCACAAGTTTTTACATTGTTTTTCGAATTTAAAACCTTTGTCTTTCATATAATTTGCACATCTATTATCAACTGTGTAATTGCACGTTTTCTGTTTGTTTTATAATTTTAGGCGTTAATATTCTTTATACATTGATTAGATATATTTTGTTGAATAGATGTTAGTCATATTAAACAGTGAAATAAGGTTATATAAGCCTGTTTACAATTTTTCAGATTAGCTACTCCTCCAGCTGAACAGTCCAGTTCATCCAGTAGTGATCGAGAAGAAAGTGAAGTGGAAAGTGACTCTAACCAAGATGTGGATGACAGCCTCAAACTTTTTGTTAGAAACAAAACACCAAAAGTCAAAAAAGCCTCCTGTAAAAAGGTGGGAGGAAGCCCATGTGGAGCCAGAGTTTATTGAGTTATTTAGTGGATATAATGATCTCTAGTGAATACTAGAAAAAAAAGTTAATCTTTACAAACACAAAAAATCTAACAAATGGAGAGATTTTATGCACAAATTCTGGTAAGACTCAGGGGGCGAGCTTCAGAGAGGGGCGAGGAGGTACCTTTTACTAACGTTCAACATCATACAAAGTTCAAGAAGGCAATTGCAGAAAGCAAAAAGGCTGCTTTGACAATTAAAACTGCCACAGGAATCAAGAGGTTTACAGAAGATAAAAGCTATGGAGCATGGTTCAATGACTTGTTTTCAATTATAAAAAACTCGAGATGCTTGCAGACTCGAACTGGCAGTTGAACCATCAAGTTCAGGGATAAGTGCACCAGATTCAGACACTGGTGACACATCAAGTTCTTCTTCAGCTGGTATCAAAGAGAAATTGGAAATTCCAAAACCTTTGAAGAAAAGAAAGGATGACCCTGTTGTTGAAGCTATTGGACTGATCAAGAGTGTCATTGAGGACGACACAATGAAAGACATGATTTCTTATTTAAGGGAAGAAGCTGAAAAGGCCCGTGAACATGAACTTAAAATATTACAGATAGTTGCTCAACAACCAACCACACAACAACCTTCTGCATATGTTGGACCCTTGAGTTGGCAGTATAGTAACCAAGATGTCCAGTCACCTTCTGGGGGCCAATATAAAGGTGGTTATGGCTGTCATGATATGTGGTCATATACAAAATGAAATGTAATTGGGTCTACGCTTCCTTAGATCAGTGAGAAAAACCCCAAGAACTGATTTGCAAAGCTTGATAACTTGATTGGTCGAGTTTTTATTTACTGTTGTGAAGAAATTGAAGGTGTTAATCTTATTCTAACACAACTGTTAATATTTGTTAATAACCACACAAGAGCTGTCATTACATGAATATCATCTTAATATAAAATGCCTGGGGCTACCCAAGGAGAAAAGTGACTGGGAAGTGTGAATTTACATCATTTTGACCTGACATTCATTTTAAACTACATTTGTACACTTACACTGTAACTAAAAGAAAACAACAACGTCAAAATGTTACGATCCCCTGAGCTTGCCAATTTCATACCCCAAACATCCCTGTCAACAACGTATATTCGAATCCTTGAGTAGTTCATTCAGGATCCTGAGAACTAGCTCAGTGTTATATACTTGTGATGCCCTTGTTCTCTCTTTAGCTACTATACATGTATATGCCTTGTTCCACACAAATGTCAACACAGGATAAAGGCCACAAAAAATCTTCATATTTTCCTTACTGTATGAAAGGAATTAAATTTTGTATTTAAAACTTTCTTGCTATGTTCATATTCGAGTTTATAATAAATTATCTTAGATCATATGTTCAATCTGTTTTTATTGGTAACGTAGGCTTTTCTTATAAATGGGTGGACCATTACAAGCAAGAAAATGACAGGTGGGGGAAGGGGGGAGGAGGTGAGGTTGGCAGGAGGGATATAAACCCACTCCTTTATGTTCTTCTTATGGCTCAGTCCTATCTTAGTTTCATGATGAAAATGTATTGTCCCCCAACTTCCTGTATTTTTAATACTGTTTCAACTGAAGTGCACATGATTCATCCAGTAAGTTTCTTAGAGGTTTTTTTCATTCCACAGTTTTTCAGGCAGCACATCTCTATCAACACGATGGAATAGAAGTTTTTAAAATTGTGATACTCCTTGCAGGCTTCAGTTCCACCAGGTGGACACTTGATTGGAATGTGGCACCCATCTATCGCTGCCCAACAAAAGGGGAACTGCCACCTGTTATTCATATCTTCCATCTTTCTTTTAAAGTCATCTTCTCTTTCTGGCATGTGTTCCGTGATACATTCTTGCCAGAGGTTTTCAACTGTTGATGCACATACTTGGGTAACAATTGCATACACTGTTGATACACCCAATCCAGCCATTTCTGCTATTGTATAGTAATAGTCGCCTCTTCCCAAACGATATAAGCATATACCAAGATGACATTCTGGGGAAATGGGGTCTTCATTTATTGTTTCGCGCTCCAAATCATGACGAATGCGGCTCAACATTAATGTGAAGTTGAAAGTGTTTTCTTAAAACGTTCATCGGAATATGAATTCCACATGAGGTCCCACCAGCCACAGTTTAGTATTAATTGCCTGCATGAACGTCCATGTACTCTCTCCGTGGCATTATTTTGGTGGCATGAAAGCAAAAACAAACCAACCAAACACAACAGAATCGTCAGCAGTCTCTTTCTATATGCGTTGCACACGAGAATTTGTTGTGACAGCATTCGTCTTTGCCGGATTCCTTGCACAATAATTGCTTTTAGGCGAGCTAACCTTTGCATGTTATTTTCCTCATCCGCCATTTTAAATTTTGGCGGTGAAACCAAAGTTTTACCTGTACCCAGGCCCCTTTACCGTTGTATGGATCTCAGTTTGGTTAGACCCAGGTACGGCGTATAAATCGGCCGTCACGCCAAAGTAGCTCTTTAGTCGAACTTTATTGGGTTAGGTTCAGTATATGAGCGGAGCAGCATTTGGATCGGGCCTAACAACCAAGTCTTCCAGAGTTACGTTTGACGAGAACCTTACGGAATTCAAAGCATGCCTTATCAGGAGAGGTTACCCACCAAACATAGTGGACAACAACATCCTCTTAGAGGTTAATTTTGCAAATAGAAAGGCAGCCCAAGCACAGAAAGATAAAGCACAAAAGAAAATTCAACCTTTTGTAACGTTATCTCAACCAGCTTTGAAAGACTTAAAGAACATATTACTGGACAAATTGCATTTAATTCAAAAACCAGCCTGGACTCAGGGAGATATTCAAGGAACCGCCCTTGATCTGTTACAGAAAAGGAAAATCGCTAAAAGACATGCTCATCAACGCAAAACTATAAAGGCTACTAGCAACCACAGACACACAGCAGGAGTTGCGTTGGTCTGCCATTCACAATTAGTGCCTGTTTGGAATAATGGCTTTATATAGTTTTCATGTTACCAGGGTATATCCCATTTATGACAAAATCACCAGTTCCCATAAACGGCATACCATTTATGGGAAATGCTTCATAATATAAACCAACGTAAATGGTTTATTCACTTCAGTTAAACTGTAATTTTACCCAATTTCCCATTCCTGTTTAAGTGGCCAATTATCATTAATGGGTTTAAAATAGTAATTATTCGCCTTTCCCGTGGTTTTAATAATGGTTTAAACATCGTTCTCATTTTGAAACACATTAACAGCTTTTCAATTCTTTTCCCTGTGTTAACGGCACTGGAGAACACAAGTAGTTTGCTGGAAATCGCATTCACAAGATTAGAAAAAAGGAGGAGTCTGTTGTTTGAAGACAAATTTTAATGCAAGAAAATCCTTGCCTCAGCTGTGCATGAAGAAGATGCTCTTCACATTTTACTATGGAGAATAACCGTTTGGCGCACATTCAGGGTAGGAGCATGGATTGCAAGGTTCCCGTGCAACACCAGAGTCCAAAGGGGCAAGAGAATAACAGGCCTTCTCACTACAAAAGAGTTTAGTGAAACAGACGATTCTCGGGACGCAAGAGTCCAAAGGCAGTGTGCCAAATTTAAACAGTTCCAGAAAGACATGCTGGGGATCAAACTGCAAACGAATCATCATGGTCTTCTGGAATGCCTTGGGAGGATTCAACATGCCCACAAAGCCACTCTTCCTGTGGGAGTGGGATTAACTATGTCCAAGGGGTACGCAGGTTGCGCCAGCTCGCAAAACGCCTGATCAAGTGCTGCCATGGATGCAAGACATTCCCCAGGAAATCTGCCTCAAGATCGGACTGAGGGAGTGTCGCAATTCAATTCATTGGGGTAGACTACGGCAGGCCACTAAAGGACTGCTCTAGCAGAAACAAAGAGGGTAAAACCTACATAGTCCTTTAAGGCTGTAGTATGTTCCGAGTCTTATACCTTGGAAGTGAAAAAAAGAATGGAGACATTTCTTTAGCACAGTGGAACCCCGCCTTAAGTCCACCTCGGTAATACAGTCACTTTGTTATTGCGGCCACTTTTTTGTGGCCCGGCAAAACGGCCGTACATTCTCTTACAGAAAACCCTCGTTAATGCAGTCACCAGTTAATACGGCCAATGGCAACAACAGTAGAATTCTCTATAATTTCACCCCGTTAATATGGCCACTCGCACTAAATTAAGAACACCAAAATGCCTGTGACATGTCAATTTCATTGACCTTTTTCAAAGCAGCAGTTAGCACCAAATGCCCTGAGCTGTGGTTGAATACAAGAAAGCAAGAAATGCAGTCAACTCAGCTTTACAAAGAGCTTAAGCATCCTACTTTACCAATATGTTTAAATAAGTAAAGAACTCTAGTGCTTACTGGAACTTAATTAACAAAGCTACAAATCGCTCAGCACACAAAAGAATAGGCCCCCTTAAGAGAACCAATGGCCGTTTTGTTTTAATGGATAAAGAAAAAGCACAGATGATGAACACATACCGTACTTTTCAGAGATCAGTGAGAACTTAATTAAGTCACTGCCAATGCCACCGCAGCTCACTTCTAAATTACCACCTAAAAGCCCTATTTCAATTACAAACCATTCTGTTGAAGAAAAGACAAATTAACTCAAGAGTAATAAGTCCGTTGGACCTGATAAAATCTCACTTCTAAATTACCACCTAAAAGCCCTATTTCAATTACAAACCATTCTGTTGAAGAAAAGACAAATTAACTCAAGACTAATAAGTCCGTTGGACCTGATAAAATCTCGCCTAAACTTCTCAAATTGGCAGGAAAGGCTAATGTACCAGCATTGGTCAACCTTTAATTACAGCACTGAATGACGAACTGTCTTTTCCTTGTGGAAGACTGCTCGATTTACTCTGCTTTTCAAAAAGGATGATGAAACAGATTGTGGAAAATATCGACCTGTCTCCCTTTTAAGCATACCAAGTAAGTTTCTGGAAGTAGAAATAAAAGATAGACTGGTGCAGCCGCTTTTGTTGACAATAAGTTAATCAGAGAGGAGCAATGGGCTTACTGACATGGCTACTCGACTGAGCTCTTCCTTGTACATCTGACAGAAATATGGACGTTGTCGCAATAGCTTTTGTGGACTTCAGAGAAGCCGTTGACAGTGTATCACACGAAATCTTAGAGAAGAAGCTGAAATATAATTGTTTTGGTATTACGGGCATGTTGCTAGATTGGATTACGCACTTCTTGAGCGGTAGAATGCAGTTCACTTTGCTTAATGCAGCCAAATATGACAAGTTACCAGTAACAACTGGAATACCACAGGGATCTGTTTTAGGCCCTACTTTGTTCACTTTATTTTAATAATGATCTACCCACCATGATAACCATGGGATCTCTGTTTATGTACCAAGACGATACGTCAATTTTCTTCATCGGAGAGTCTGCAGACGTAGCGATTGCTTCTTTAAACAGAAAACTGTACGAGGTCTACAGGTGGTACCTAAAAACCCGCCTAACACCTCACTATGAGCGAAGTTATGTTAATTAGTACACAAGCCATTATAAGAGCACTACCTCCAGTACTTTTGGGTAAATTGGTATTAAGCTATGTCACAAAATATCGTCTTCTTGGAATGATCGTGGAAAACAAGCTTACTTGGATACCACATACAGTTGTATGCTAGAACTAAAAAAAAACATTGCAAACAAAATGAACTCATTGAAGTGCCCACGGTTTTTTGCCAAAAAGTGTCCTTTCAAAGTTCTATGTTAGTGTAATATTACCTTCTGTGAAGTATGGTATTATTTTATGGGGTTCGTGTACAAATTCAGATCTTTTGTACTCAATTGATAAACTTCACTGTAGAGCAGCAAAACTTGTCTACAACTTATACAAAGATATCATCTAGTGAAGCTCTCAAAGCCGCGGGATGGGATACGATCAGTTAAGATTACAAATTTCAACTCACTACGTGAGTGTCTAATTAATAGCATATTCATAAGACGGGAATGTAGCTATTCACTAAGAGATCAAGAAGCAATAACAACACCTGGATTCAATACTAGATTGTTAAAAGATTCACTGGTATATCGAGGTTCAGTGGTATGGAACTTTGTTAACCATCATGTCAAAAATGTAGGTAGTATTGACCTCAAGAAACTTTGCAGACAACTCAGAAGAAATGATCACTTCAGGAGCTTTATCTTCTCTGGTTTATCGGGTTTAATGGTTAGGAACAGATTACATTGTGACTGATCACACGTATTTTTAAGTACAGAAGTAAAACTTTTAAATTTCAATGTTTCATCGTCAGTTCCCGCGACTTGCTCCCGTCTGACCTGGTAGCTCAGTCGGTAGAGCAGCGGGGATCTAACCCGAAGGTCGTGGGTTCAATTCCCACCCTGGTCACATGGTTCATATGGGGTAGATACTTAGCACTTCACATTACACTCTAATCACTTAAGACTGTTTCACTGTATTAGTTTCTTACTTAGGTAGTTCACATTTTAAGAATTGTAATCTATTAGCATATTTTTAAAAATGTGTTTTAGTTATAATTAATAGTTTTTAATTGGACTGGTAAGTACACAACCCCACACACTTTTTAGCTATAATTCTTATCGGGTAATAATAAAGATTCTATTCTATTCTAGGATAAACATCAACTGGCAGTTCAACCTAAGCAGGGCTGAATGGTGGGATGGACAGTTTCAGCGGATGGTAGGTCTTGTTAAAAAACCCCTTCAACAGGACTGTTGAAAATGGGACTCTCACCTGGAGGGAACTGCAGGATGCACTACTGGATGTACAATGTGCAAGTTGTGCTGAACTGGCCCCTCACTTAGAAGATGTCATACAGCTGGCTCTGCTGAACCCAGCTTGGACGCCCCAACATACTGCCTAAAGCTGAAGACGACCATTCCCATCAAAGGGACAGAAATGAACAGGAGGGGGGTCTAATTTGAGACTGCGTGACCGTAACATAACTCCAAATAATGACTGATATCCTCAACTAGTCTTTCACAAGCAAATATAATTTAAAATCAGACTTTCATAGCTTTCAATTAGTAACTTGATTGACAATTCGGTTGAGTAATCAATGACTTTTGTATTAGAAGTTTCAAAAATATTTTCCATGCAAGAGCAAGTTTGTAGGTGCAGCTGAAGAAAGAAGTACCACTAATGAGCATGAAAAATATGATCAACATTGCACACTACCCATTCTCCATTTTCCTTCAAACCCTTTTTAGTCTTTTCTCCTTTACAATCCACACAAAACAAACATAAGCCAGGAGAGACTAGAAACCACCACCAATGATCTCAAAATGGCTGCTAGTGTTTGAGAAAAAATAATCAGAAAGTGGTTGCTTTGTTTACAGATTTCTGTTAAATATTCAGATGTGGTTCATCATTGAAATACTATACTTTCAAGTTATTCACTCCCTGTCTGTGTCAGCTGATGCACTGGTGGTGAACCGGATAATGTATTGGAGGTGTGTTGTTGGGGATGAATTTTGTTATTATCACTAGTAAAAGTAGCCATTGCTATACATTTGTACCTGTTACCGTGGTGCTGTAGATCAAAATTAGAGCAAGAGTGCCAAGGGCCATGGGTTTGCATTTGAGCAATCACTTGCACCTTAGTAATTAATTTTGAAATAGTTCAGGTAGGTCAATGACAGTGCTTCCCCCATGTATGGTGACAGGATAAATCAACATAAAAACCAAGCAGTTTTCTACAAATGTATTTTGTCTGACATTCTTTGCCAAGGCAATGGCATTCAAGTGAATGTGACCTGCACTTGGGTAAATGCATGTAATATTTTATTGTTTTCACACACAGAGTGGTCTTATTTCAACTGAAACACAAACTCTAACTATATATGTGTACAACAAAAGAAGAAAACTCCCAGGGAATTATCCAGTAATGAGGACTCCTGACTTGGTCATCTGGCACCATGAAATATTCTCCTGGTGAGGCAGAATGTCATGTTGCAGTTACGCCTACAGGGTGCAGGAAACTTAATCGATCCTGCACCTCCTCCCAAAGCGGCCATTAACAAGCCATTTAAGGCAAGTTTGCAAATCCAGTAGCAAGCCTGGGTGGTAAACGGTTCGTTTACCTACATTATATTGGATGATGAGAAGCAAGTTCCAAGAAAGGAGTTGGTCCAACCATGATTCAAGAAAGCCTGAGGAAATACTAGCACACTTGGTACCCCAAATTCTTCAAGTCCTGTGGTACATGTACATCAAACACACTCACTAGCACTGAGGACAAATCAGTTAAAAAAGGAGGGGAAACAGGGACAAATGAAAAGTTAAGAGACTGAGATCAAGACCAAAAGTAAAGTGAAGACAAATAAAGCGTAAAATAAAAAACCCATTTTTTCAGCGACACCTCTGTTCTTTTCAAAACCACCATATCTGAAAACAACCAATGACCTTAATTTTCTCTTGTTTGTATTTGGTTTTTTACGGATTAATTATGACATAAACTTGTGACTTGTTGCCAGAAAATATTTGAATGTGGTGTGCATCTCATAACCAAAGTCTAAACCAATATTCTGATAGCATGGCACTGTTTTACTCTACCAGATTTATTAAAACAGGAAGACATTTTTCTATGCATTTTAGACATTTTCCATGCAAGTTTCATTCATGACCATCATAATTTCATAATGAACAAGTTTCGTCTTCTACCAAAAGAATGTACATGCATGTGAACAATTAGTTATTGCCCCATACAACAACAATTGTGCCATGCAACCACAACAACAACAACAACAAGAACAACAATAATAATAATAATAATATAATTCCTTTATTAACATATTCCAAAATTCATTTCCATTAGAAAAGAGACCATTATGAAGCGCTATAGAGATGTTTTCAAGCACAGTTTTTTTTAAAGAAAACAAAACAAATGTCCTAAAATTATGATGATATTCTCATTTTGTAATAAGAAAAATTCATGTCATAATCGTATACTGACTAAAAAATATTTGGAAATACATGTAAAGATAATGTCCTTAAAGAAAAACCACTCTTATTAAAAAATCTATATGCAGATAATTTCAGTCATTAAAACAAACAAATAATAACTATTATAATAATAATAATGATAAGTATTATTGCTGTTGTTGTATTGTACGGTAGTGTAGTGTTCAATTGGTTAATATTCATCTTTTGAAGTTTCTGTCCAATTCTACTTTTACTCATAGGCATAATTATTATGGTGAGTCTAAACACAATAATACATTAATGAGAAGAGAAGTTTCAAAGAATGGAAAGCAATACTGTACATTTGAGCAAGTTATTCAGAGTTAAAATTAGGACAAGAGGTTGTTTGGGAAATGGCATGCCATCCAAGACATGGCATGTGAACTTCACAAAGCAGGTAAATAGAATGTAAAATAGCGTTAATTCAGTTGCTCCTGCTGGTACATTGCCCTGACTTTTCAGGAATGAAGTGAACTGGAGATAGCCTGGAGAATAAACATCTGCGCACTTAATTCTGATTATGCAACAAAAAAAACTAACAGTGTAAAACACAATTTGGTTGATGTAAATAGTGTTTTGTGATGAGTCATGAGATTCTGTCACACTCCATGTAGTTGAACATTGAAATGTAACCTTAAAAACTGACCTGTTGCTAACCATAAACTTCTGGCAAAACTTATCTACTTTGTTGTCATCATTTTAGGTTCTGTAGACTCCAAGAAGAAATTTATTTTTATGTAGCCATGGTAAGAAATAAGGGAAATCACAAAGAGATGTTCTGCAAAGAGACTTGAGCCTGTAAAATTGCCAGTTTACAAAGAGAAAAATGAGAGAGGGAGCTGTAGAGGGCTTCTAACAGATTTCCCTGATAAGGACCTCTTCACCTATGAATAACATGTCTACAATCAATACCCCATGATCATTATTTTACATCACAGCTACCTTGCTGTAGTAACAGCATCCACCATTTAAAACAAAGACATATTTTGAATCAAATGCACCGGTATATATTAAGCATTCAGATTCATGGACCAATATAAAGGTAACATATTTGCAATGGTTTTCTAGAACTTGAGCGGTCAGCTGTCAGCCATTAGCTGTCAGCGATAACGACAGACATGTTTTTTTTTTTTTTGCTCCTGCTTAGCTCAGTAATTTTTGAATATATTAAGTTAATTAAGCTTTTATAGTATTGCTTCTACTCATTAATTATGCCTGATAAGTGAAAGATTTGTAACCCTCAATCTCCAAATACTTGGTGATTTGCCAGAGGCTATCTCTTTGGGTGTACTTCGTGAACTTTTCAAAACCCAAGAGTGAATTCTTCTATCCTTTATGGAATCAGTTGTTACAAATCTAACCTTGCGTATCAATGGTCTAGTCAAGGATGTTGCAGGGTTGAAAGCCAGATTAGAGTTTAGTCAAAAAGATGTTTCTGACCATAAAGAACATCTCAAGTTGATTGATACTCAAGGAAGAATCTTCATTTTAAAGGTGTGGTAGAAGATTGTGGGGAAACCTGACCAGATACAGAAGAGAAAGTGAAGAAGGTTCTTGTTGACAAGTTGAATTTCGAATCTATGCCAGGCATTCAACGAGCTCATCGTACAGGCCGATCAACAAAAAGGGATGGTACTCCTAAACCAAGAACTATCGTTTGTAAATTTGCTGGTTATAAAGACACTTGAGTTGATTCTCTATGCAGTACCATGAGTAAAGCCTGACGGATAATATATTTGCTACATAATACTTTTACCGTGAATAATATTAGTGGCAATTTAGTTTCAAAAATATCTGATCATCTTTGTCAATTTTTAATTGTTGATGATCTCAAAAAACCTTACTGACCAACTTTGCATTGTTGTTGTTATCCGGGAATTTGGAGCGTCTACTTTGATATATGGGCAAGTATCATTGAGTTATTCTTGCACTCGAGAGAAAAAAGAAAACCATCTTGTCAGGGAAATAAAAAACACTTCGAAGATCCTCAATCAGAAAAACAGCAGAACACCTTCATGTCCAGCACTTTTCTATGAAGTGTGGAGCTACATGTATGTCTGCCGTGAATTCAAGAGAGAAATACAGTTTCTGCGCGTGGTACTTAGTTCTTTGAACTTTCAACTGGACCTTAATTCATAAGCAAGCAACCCATATTTATCTTATACCCAAGCAGTTCCCAATGAAACAACATGGCGAGACAGTTTAATTTGCTGCCAGCGCATTACTTGGTAAATAAGCTTAATACAAGCGGTTAGCAATAAGCGAGTACAAAGCAAACTAAAGCCATTTTCAGTGTGGAGCACGCAATACACATTTGTAACGTTACGTGAAATGCTCTTACTTTACGTTCCTAGAATTTCTCCTTTTTCAAGTTTACCTAGTCTTCAAACAGCTCATGGTTGAATCCAACAACAATTTGTTCTTCCTGTAAATAAACACAAGCTGACCTCCTGACACACAAGCTTGCAATTTCAGTACTCTTTACTGCCATTCCAAGAGCAGATGGTTCAACAACGATTCCGTTTCCACTCGATAACATGTTGCAGAGAGCAAGTCATACATAAATAATATTAGAAACTCAAATTCTAATAAACATAGCTTATTTTCCAATGAAAAACAGAATTATATGGCCCATTTGATGTCTGATGGAAACAGATTACTTTACACAGTCATATAATTCAGAGTTTCAGGTCCTGAAAAGGGCAACTGAAGTAACGTGGACACACAATGTAAAGTGGGTGAGTTAGGTTATTTAAAGTTAACTTCAAGACCTTAAACTGTTATAAATATGATTGCTCCAAATTTCACAAAGAGGAATTTATTAATGATTTCCTGCTCCTTGATTGGACAGACATTTCTGCTTTAGATTTGGATGTTAACCAAAATTCAATATTTTCTATAACCGAATCTCCCAACTTGTCAATACTCATGTTCCTCGAAAGAAGCTCTCAAAGGCCAAAATAAAGCCGTCCACTAAACCATGACATTATAAAACTTGAAATTCTTGTCTTTACCTATGAGTGGTTTGATCAAATGACTCCCTCTTACTTTAATAATTATTGCCAACGAGTCAGGCTTTCTGAAGACAGAAGGCCTGGCGAGGCGGCAGCTTATAGAGCCGCGAGAAGATTTTTAGGCGGACGAAATCTCAGAAGCGCTTCAAATTTGAGTGTAATGTAGACCAAAAGCTGTAATGTAGACCAAAGCGATGAAATGTTGACCATAGCGATAACCAATGAGAGTGCCGCACGAGTACGCCGCGTGATGTTTGCAGCCGCCAGGCGCCAGATCACGCAAGCTTGGCTCGTTGGCACTTTAGCGACAGCTATAACTAGTTTTAATTTAATATCTTCGTTTCATTCTTACCCTCCTTGCTAGTCTCTAAACCTAAATTTGTTTATAAACCACGCTAATACACCCCAATATGGCATTCGGTCTCTTCAGTTTACTGGCACTGGTCTCTGGAATGCACTGCCTATAACTACTAAACAAAATAATTACATCCTTGTATAGTTTTTGTCAAAACATTAAGAGTAAATGATTGATGGCTACATAAGTTTCCTCCTTGATTGTTTTGATTCATTGATTTTTTTCCTTTTTCTCTAATATTTATTCTATGAAGCAATACTTTTAACCTAATTAATTTTTTTTTTTAATATTTCATTTCCTTTATCATTCATGTTTTCAATTTGGGGCACCTACTTGATTAGTCTCTACTATTTTAGGTGTCCCAAACTTGTGTCTTTGTAATTATTATTTGTTATTCATTGCTTTTCTTGTTTTTTTCTTCTTGTAAATTAATATATTATTATTATTTAGCGTGAGTTTACAATTTAAAAAAAATTAAAAAATCGAAATTGGGAAAAAATACAAAATCTCAATACCATCACATGTACAGCTACCCAAAATCTTAAGGTGTAATTGAAAACCACTCAACTTTTTTGGATGCAAAAGCTCAGAACAATCATTGAAAGACTCCACAATTTTACTCGTCAGTTACACTTGAGCGATCTTGTGTTTAAGTCATCTCCCCTGACCAAGGCTTCACCAATCTGCCACATCACCACCACCATCACATCACCAATCTGCCACACCAAGTTTAAAAAGAATTAAGAATTAAGAATTAAGTTTGATGCAAGCACCGCAGAAGCACAAAGTTTTGAATACTTCAGTTCAGCAGGACAGCTTGGCTGTGCTGAGCACACAGCAGCAGCTAGACTTGGTTTCAAAGAAAATGCTACCGTTGTGCCAAACTTTACATTATTAATTTAATGTATCTGGACTATCTGCAATGTGGTATAATTTGTTTCCAATTTGGCAAGACTGAATTAGGTTTGACTTTTGAACATGCTCCCATGCACCACTGCTTTCCTTGCTTCACATAAACTGCAAGAAAAGCTTGGCAAGAAATGCTTGGAATAAAAGGAAGTTCCAGGGGGAAATTCCTCAATGTACAAAACTGAGGCCATGGCTGTTTATGGTCATGACACTATTAAATTTTCAGAGGCCATTAGGAAAAAACTCAAGATAGTCACATTCAGACACTGTTAACACCCTCACCGAGTTTGCAACCACGAAATTTTAAATGAAGGAGGTGAAGCTTATGAAAATGTGTGTAAACTTTAGCTGTAAGAGAAACATCTCATTCTGTCCTGTTGCTGTTCATGGCATTCCTATCAACTATGTTACCAGTACCAAAATAGTACAACTCCACGTTTCTAAAGGAACTTATCAAGAAAGCTAAGAAGCACTTTCATACAGTGCAGTTTATCTCAGCTTGAACACTCTGGCTTGGTAGACATGAGCTAGTTCAATTTTCCTGTACTTGCATGGGCCTTATCATGAGGTATATATGCATGCACAATTTCTTTTGTGACAGTCTTCCCATCTGCCTTTCCAGCAAAGCTTGAAGGAGTACAAAAGTGGGATCTTCACATCATTTTCCCTTCTGCCCACATGATGAGGCATTGGTTAAATCAGGCCTCACTGTCTCTTGTATCATTAAAATTTAGTTTATCAAATGAGTGGATAAGAAAGATTTGCAAGTTGACGACAGGAATTAGTTGATAGATTACTTAAGGAAGTTCTACACAACAAACAGAACAAGTTTCATAACCTCCTTCCTGGTCATAAGACATGTACCATAAACCTAAGAAACTCTCGAATGTTTACGCCCGTTTTCCACACCAGATTCTAGTTCTACATCATACTCAATTGCAATGATGCTTTCTTTAGGCGTCAGTAGTCTCGGGATACAGATAGTTCGTATGTACGGATTTTCGAAGGAGTAAGTCTCACTTACACCATTGTTTCAATCAAGGAGAATTCGATAATACTACACCGTCGTGAATTCGAACCAATTTTGTAATATTAAAGTCTCCGAAGTTTCAACAACGAACACAGCTGCTAAAGGAGCTCACAATGCAAAAGAGTAAACACGGGTAAATGTGCATTTGGGAACAGCTTTTGGAAACAGGTAAACAAGAAACGATCAAAAGATGGAACTTACCACTGTGCTCTTTACAAAACAGCCTCATAAGCGCCTCCTCGCAGCCCAAAGGAATAAACACGTTGTGCAGGAAGTTTGGAATCCCAGAAGTCCATCTGACCCAATGACCCAATGAGACCATTCTGTGACGAGCGTCTCAGACCTGCCTGCTTCGCGTGGACGTGAAAAGTGAGTTGGCATTCCCCCTTTTTTTATTACTGGGTTTCCAGGTATGGCAATCCAGTCGAAATCTGAAATCGGAAAAGTTGCGCAATAGCGTCTTTCCTGCCACTCCCCTGCTAAGTATTGCCGGTTTTCACTGTCACGCCATCCATCATCAAAACCATTCAACAAATAAAGTCAAGAAAAGAAGTAAAAGAAGATAAATATTCAAACAGTCTCGCAAAGGTTTAGGTCTGTGCGATATTTCGTGAGGGAGATATTCGAAGAAATGTTGTTCTCAAATTTATAAGGCTTTGTATGGAGACGCCATGTTTGTGTCCCTCTGAGGAGCAATATGGCGGCCGGAAGCTAACAAAAACATAAGTCATCAAGTTTTGCTATAAAAAGCTTGCAGTCATCTTCTGAGGGCTCATACACACAGCTATGTGAGTACTTATTCTCATACAAGGACTGTTCAGATTGAACAGACCTGCCTCATTGGGTAAGTCACTTTTTAAAATTTTATACGTGACAGCATTCTCTGCCGCAATTTTAGTATCGTGTAACGCAAAAGCTTCGAAATTCAACCTTGCTTTACCACAAGATGAAAAGCCCTATCAAACTGAAAATTTGTGAAGAGATAAGTCTTCAGCTGTTCTAATAACTAACGAAACTAAAATCTCAAAAGGATTGATAATTCCTTATTTTTTAAATTTTGATGACGTCACGTGCCTAGAGACTTCTGCGCGTATCTTTGGTAGGTCTCAGAGGGTAGTCAAAATGCGTAGATTTTTTACGGTGGACACAATAGGATATTTAATTAACCTGCAATGGCGTCGAAGTCGATGTAAGGCGAATGGCGTTTTAGTGGATCTTAAAACAAGGCTTCTCTACGCAATTGCTAAAATTGCGTTCATAACTGCGAGGATCATAGCTTTACTTGATTTCATATCCGCAGTTCAGCATATGATTCATTTCACATGTCATTTCATTCACAAAGTACACCCTTATGAAGCTCAAGAATGGATCGTCATAAACAAGACAGGTAGCCTCCCACGCAGACACTCTCAGGGCTTCGTCACGTGTTCCTCCCCCACGAGCGTCTGCTGAAACGAGCCGAAACTTATGTAGACCAATCACAAGGGACTTCCAGATTCTGGAAGTGGACTTTGGACCCTTAGAAAATTTGCGCACGGTCACTGCAAGAAAATGGGCCTCGTGTGTTGGGCATTTAAAATCGCTGACTTAAATTCGTATCAAAGAGAAACTGTAGCGTATAAATTTCATGCTTTGGCTTAGATGTTTGCGGCTCTTCACATAATGAATATGGTAGAATTCGTATGTTTGAAACATTTTGCTCCCGTACGTTTCAAACCTGTTTGCGGCGTTCGCTTGGGATTGATATGATATTTACATTTCTTTCAGCGGTATTTCAATGGAGACGTATCGTTCGAATAACCCCCATCTTGTGGTCCTTCGGTTGAACTGATTCAAAGTTTGCTTTATTTTTCAAATCGAAGAATTCAAGAAACACTGAGTACGAACGATCGGTTCGCAACTCAAAAACATTAAATCAATTTTTAGAGACGATCATCGCCAAAAGCAGCCTGAAAATTTCAAGCTCACACGTGATGGATATTTTCAAGCTTTCTTCTCGTTACAGTCCTAGTTGCGTTCATTGCGCTTGAAGATAATGTTCTCGTGCAGTT
>NC_090869.1:31202216-31203334 GCF_036669935.1 Montipora foliosa
ACGTTCACAACTGAAAACTTGATAGCCAAAATGGGCGAACAAAGTGTCGCACCGATAAAATACATATACACTACAATTTAGGCAGGCTTGTCAGCCACAAAGCCTTTGCATGCAACTTGACGACTACCACATAATGCGTCCTACTTTTTTAGTTGCAGTTATTTGAACAATATAACTACAAAAAAGACATAAAAAGGAAAAAAGATGCGGTAATTAACTGGGAATAGAGAGTAGGCTCTGTTAGCAGATGTGTCAGGGCAGCCAACTTCTGTCTTACTGACACTCTACCACCCGTCCAACTGAAAATTTTGGTGGCAACTGGCCATAGTCGCGTTGGCGCGATTACGCACCCATTTTGCATTATTAAATGAATCAACAAAGTCAACTAGAGATCACAATGCCTCTTCAAGTGCAACGCCAGTAAGTGCAAATACTATCGTGAAACTAATAATGTATTTGAAGTCGAATTGTATTGAATTAAACTGGGCGTTGAGCCGAACATTCTTTAGCAGGGGGGGGCAGCCACCGCTTGTCTTGATTCGGCCTGCCTCCGGCAATAGGAACAGATGGGTTAGTAAGGTGAATGTTGTGGACCATATCTTAATTTCCAATTGGCTCTATAAAAATGAGGGGAAAAACAAAGTTTATGTACCGGGAATGCTAAATCTAATTAACCAGTTGTACATAGCACACTTTTTTAAAAGATAACTTCTGGACCGCTTTTTCTTGGAAAAGGCTAGTAAGATTTCAGCATACATGAGTTCAGCATGTCGAAACACAGTGTGAACCATGGTTGAGCTTAAAATCACCAATACGATGAAACAACGCTGATCATTATGCCAAGAGAGACGCCTATTAGTCGGGGTACTATAGTAGGATTAGTTTAAACCACCAGAACTGAATATATGGTTACTCGCCTCATTGTTGATATCAAAGACCCCTCTCTTGGATTTATTTTTGGTTAATATTTCCTTGAGGGCAGTGTTGAATGAAGGCCTGTCAAACGAAGTATGCAAACAGTGCTGTAGGTGCAAGCAAACAATTAATCACGGAAACGCTTTAACAACAGCATTTGTTTGTGGGCAACTTGGGGAATAGAACCACTTTCATAAATGGCG
>NC_090869.1:31208980-31233980 GCF_036669935.1 Montipora foliosa
TCGAGGTTCAGTGGTATGGAACTTTTGGTTAACTCATCATGTAAAAAATGTCGGTAGTATTGACCTCAAGAAACTTTGCAGACAACGCAGAAGAAATGATCACTTCAGGAGCTTTATCTTCTCTGGTTTATCGGGTTTAATGGTTAGGAACCGATTACATTGTGACTGATCACACGTATTTTTAAGTACAGAAGTAAAACTTTTAAATTTCAATGTTTCATCGTCAGTTCCCGCGACTTGCTCCCGTCTGACCTGGTAGCTCAGTCGGTAGAGCAGCGGGGATCTAACCCGAAGGTCGTGGGTTCAATTCCCACCCTGGTCACACATGGTTCATATGGGGTAGATATTAGCACTTCACATTACACTCGAATCACTTAAGACTGTTTCACTGTATTAGTTTCTCTATTAGGTAGTTCACATTTTAAGAATTGTAATCTATTAGCATATTTTTAAAAATGTGTTTTAGTTATAATTAATAGTTTTTTAATTGGACTGGTAAGTACACAACCCCACACACTTTTTAAGCTATAATTCTTATCGGGTAATAATAAAGATTCTATCTATTCTAGGATAAACATCAACTGGCAGTTCAACCTAAGCAGGGCTGAATGGTGGGATGGACAGTTTCAGCGGATGGTAGGTCTTGTTAAAAACCCCTTCAACAGGACTGTTGAAAATGGGACTCTCACCGGAGGGAACTGCAGGATTGCACTACTGGATGTACAATGTGCAAGTTGTGCTGAACTGGCCCCTCACTTAGAAGATGTCATACAGCTGGCTCTGCTGAACCCAGCTTGGACGCCCCAACATACTGCCTAAAGCTGAAGACGACATTCCCATCAAAGGGACAGAAATGAACAGGAGGGGGGTCTAATTTGAGACTGCGTGACCGTAACATAACTCCAAATAATGACTGATATCCTCAACTAGTCTTTCACAAGCAAATATAATTTAAAATCAGACTTTCATAGCTTTCAATTAGTAACTTGATTGACAATTCGGTTGAGTAATCAATGACTTTTGTATTAGAAGTTTCAAAAATATTTTCCATGCAAGAGCAAGTTTGTAGGTGCAGCTGAAGAAAGAAGTACCACTAATGAGCATGAAAAATATGATTCAACATTGCACACTAACCATTCTCCATTTTCCTTCAACCCTTTTTAGTCTTTTCTCCTTTACAATCCACACAAAACAAACATAAGCCAGGAGAGACTAGAAACCACCACCAATGATCTCAAAATGGCTGCTAGTGTTTGAGAAAAAATAATCAGAAAGTGGTTGCTTTGTTTACAGATTTCTGTTAAATATTCAGATGTGGTTCATCATTGAAATACTATACTTTCAAGTTATTCACTCCCTGTCTGTGTCAGCTGATTGCACTGGTGGTGAACCGGATAATGTATTGGAGGTGTGTTGTTGGGGATGAATTTTTGTTATTATCACTAGTAAAAGTAGCCATTGCTATACATTTGTACCTGTTACCGTGGTGCTGTAGATCAAAATTAAGAGCAAGAGTGCCAAGGGCCCATGGGTTTGCATTTGAGCAAATCACTTGCACCTTAGTAATTAATTTTGAAATAGTTCAGGTAGGTCAATGACAGTGCTTCCCCCATGTATGGTGACAGGATAAATCAACATAAAAACCAAGCAGTTTTCTACAAATGTATTTTGTCTGACATTCTTTGCCAAGGCAATGGCATTCAAGTGAATGTGACCTGCACTTGGGTAAATGCATGTAATATTTTATTGTTTTCACACACAGAGTGGTCTTATTTCAACTGAAACACAAACTCTAACTATATGTGTACAACAAAAGAAGAAAACTCCAGGGAATTATCCAGTAATGAGGACTCCTGACTTGGTCATCTGGCACCATGAAATATTCTCCTGGTGAGGCAGAATGTCATGTTGCAGTTACGCCTACAGGGTGCAGGAAACTTAATCGATCTGCACCTCCTCCCAAGCGGCCATTAACAAGCCATTTAAGGCAAGTTTGCAAATCCAGTAGCAAGCCTGGGTGGTAAACGGTTCGTTTACCTACATTATATTGGATGATGAGAAGCAAGTTCCAAGAAAGGAGTTGGTCCAACCATGATTCAAGAAAGCCTGAGGAAATACTAGCACACTTGGTACCCCAAATTCTTCAAGTCCTGTGGTACATGTACATCAAACACTCTCACTAGCACTGAGGACAAATCAGTTAAAAAAGGAGGGGAAACAGGGACAAATGAAAAGTTAAGAGACTGAGATCAAGACCAAAAGTAAAGTGAAGACAAATAAAGCGTAAAATAAAAAACCCATTTTTTTCAGCGACACCTCTGTTCTTTTCAAAACCACCATATCTGAAAACAACCAATGACCTTAATTTTCTCTTGTTTGTATTTGGTTTTTTACGGATTAATTATGACATAAACTTGTGACTTGTTGCCAGAAAATATTTGAATGTGGTGTGCATCTCATAACCAAAGTCTAAACCAATATTCTGATAGCATGGCACTGTTTTACTCTACCAGATTTATTAAAACAGGAAGACATTTTTCTATGCATTTTAGACATTTTCCATGCAAGTTTCATTCATGACCATCATAATTTCATAATGAACAAGTTTCGTCTTCTACCAAAAGAATGTACATGCATGTGAACAATTAGTTATTGCCCCATACAACAACAATTGTGCCATGCAACCACAACAACAACAACAACAAGAACACAAATAATAATAATAATATAATTCCTTATATAACATATTCCAAAATTCATTTCCATTAGAAAAGAGACCATTATGAAGCGCTATAGAGATGTTTTCAAGCACAGTTTTTTTTAAAGAAAACAAAACAAATGTCCTAAAATTATGATGATATTCTCATTTTGTAATAAGAAAAATCATGTCATAATCGTATACTGACTAAAAAATATTGGAAAATACATGTAAAGATAATGTCCTTAAAGAAAAAACCACTCTTATTAAAAAATCTATATGCAGATATTTCAGTCATTAAAACAAACACAAATAACTATTATAATAATAATAATGATAAGTATTATTGCTGTTGTTGTATTGTACGGTAGTGTAGTGTTCAATTGGTTAATATTCATCTTTTGAAGTTTCTGTCCAATTCTACTTTTACTCATAGGCATAATTATTATGGTGAGTCTAAACACAATAATACATTAATGAGAAGAGAAGTTTCAAAGAATGGAAAGCAATACTGTACATTTGAGCAAGTTATTCAGAGTTAAAATTAGGACAAGAGGTTGTTTGGGAAATGGCATGCCATCCAAGACATGGCATGTGAACTTCACAAGCAGGTAAATAGAATGTAAAATAGCGTTAATTCAGTTGCTCCTGCTGGTACATTGCCCTGCCTTTTCAGGAATGAAGTGAACTGGAGATAGCCTGGAGAATAAACATCTGCGCACTTAATTCTGATTATGCAACAAAAAAACTAACAGTGTAAAACACAATTTGGTTGATGTAAATAGTGTTTTGTGATGAGTCATGAGATTCTGTCACACTCCATGTAGTTGAACATTGAAATGTAACCTTAAAAACTGACCTGTTGCTAACCATAAACTTCTGGCAAAACTTATCTACTTGTTGTCATCATTTTAGGTTCTGTAGACTCCAAGAAGAAATTTATTTTATGTAGCCATGGTAAGAAATAAGGGAAATCACAAAGAGATGTTCTGCAAAGAGACTTGAGCCTGTAAAATTGCCAGTTTACAAAGAGAAAAATGAGAGAGGGAGCTGTAGAGGGCTTCTAACAGATTTCCCTGATAAGGACCTCTTCACCTATGAATAACATGTCTACAATCAATACCCATGATCATTATTTTACATCACAGCTACCTTGCTGTAGTAACAGCATCCACCATTTAAAACAAAGACATATTTTGAATCAAATGCACCGGTATATATTAAGCATTCAGATTCATGGACCAATATAAAGGTAACATATTTGCAATGGTTTTCTAGAACTTGAGCGGTCAGCTGTCAGCCATTAGCTGTCAGCGATAACGACAGACATGTTTTTTTTTTTTGCTCCTGCTTAGCTCAGTAATTTTTGAATATATTAAGTTAATTAAGCTTTTATAGTATTGCTTCTACTCATTAATTATGCCTGATAAGTGAAAGATTTGTAACCCTCAATCTCCAAATACTTGGTGATTTGCCAGAGGCTATCTCTTTGGGTGTACTTCGTGAACTTTTCAAAACCCAAGAGTGAATTCTTCTATCCTTTATGGAATCAGTTGTTACAAATCTAACCTTGCGTATCAATGGTCTAGTCAAGGATGTTGCAGGGTTGAAAGCCAGATTAGAGTTTAGTCAAAAAGATGTTTCTGACCATAAAGAACATCTCAAGTTGATTGATACTCAAGGAAGAATCTTCATTTTAAAGGTGTGGTAGAAGATTGTGGGGAAACCTGACCAGATACAGAAGAGAAAGTGAAGAAGGTTCTTGTTGACAAGTTGAATTTCGAATCTATGCCAGGCATTCAACGAGCTCATCGTACAGGACGATCAACAAAAAGGGATGGTACTCCTAAACCAAGAACTATCGTTTGTAAATTTGCTGGTTATAAAGACACTTGAGTTGATTCTCTATGCAGTACCATGAGTAAAGCCTGACGGATAATATATTTGCTACATAATACTTTTACCGTGAATCATATTAGTGGCAATTTAGTTTCAAAAATATCTGATCATCTTTGTCAATTTTTAATTGTTGATGATCTCAAAAAACCTTACTGACCAACTTTGCATTGTTGTTGTTATCCGGGAATTTGGAGCGTCTACTTTGATATATGGGCAAGTATCATTGAGTTATTCTTGCACTCGAGAGAAAAAAGAAAACCATCTTGTCAGGGAAATAAAAAACACTTCGAAGATCCTCAATCAGAAAAACAGCAGAACACCTTCATGTCCAGCACTTTTCTATGAAGTGTGGAGCTACATGTATGTCTGCCGTGAATTCAAGAGAGAAATACAGTTTCTGCGCGTGGTACTTAGTTCTTTGAACTTTCAACTGGACCTTAATTCATAAGCAAGCAACCCATATTTATCTTATACCCAAGCAGTTCCCAATGAAACAACATGGCGAGACAGTTTAATTTGCTGCCAGCGCATTACTTGGTAAATAAGCTTAATACAAGCGGTTAGCAATAAGCGAGTACAAAGCAAACTAAAGCCATTTTCAGTGTGGAGCACGCAATACACATTTTGTAACGTTACGTGAAATGCTCTTACTTTACGTTCCTAGAATTTCTCCTTTTTCAAGTTTACCTAGTCTTCAAACAGCTCATGGTTGAATCCAACAACAATTTGTTCTTCCTGTAAATAAACACAAGCTGACCTCCTGACACACAAGCTTGCAATTTCAGTACTCTTTACTGCCATTCCAAGAGCAGATGGTTCAACAACGATTCCGTTTCCACTCGATAACATGTTGCAGAGAGCAAGTCATACATAAATAATATTAGAAACTCAAATTCTAATAAACATAGCTTATTTTCCAATGAAAAACAGAATTATATGGCCCATTTGATGTCTGATGGAAACAGATTACTTTACACAGTCATATAATTCAGAGTTTCAGGTCCTGAAAAGGGCAACTGAAGTAACGTGGACACACAATGTAAAGTGGGTGAGTTAGGTTATTTAAAGTTAACTTCAAGACCTTAAACTGTTATAAATATGATTGCTCCAAATTTCACAAAGAGGAATTTATCAATGATTTCCTGCTCCTTGATTGGACAGACATTTCTGCTTTAGATTTGGATGTTAACCAAAATTCAATATTTTCTATAACCGAATCTCCCAACTTGTCAATACTCATGTTCCTCGAAAGAAGCTCTCAAAGGCCAAAATAAAGCCTTCCACTAAACCATGACATTATAAAACTTGAAATTCTTGTCTTTACCTATGAGTGGTTTGATCAAATGACTCCCTCTTACTTTAATAATTATTGCCAACGAGTCAGGCTTTCTGAAGACAGAAGGCCTGGCGAGGCGGCAGCTTATAGAGCCGCGAGAAGATTTTTAGGCGGACGAAATCTCAGAAGCGCTTCAAATTTGAGTGTAATGTAGACCAAAAGCTGTAATGTAGACCAAAGCGATGAAATGTTGACCGTAGCGATAACCAATGAGAGTGCCGCACGAGTACGCCGCGTGATGTTTGCAGCCGCCAGGCGCCAGATCACGCAAGCTTGGCTCGTTGGCACTTTAGCGACAGCTATAACTAGTTTTAATTTAATATCTTCGTTTCATTCTTACCCTCCTTGCTAGTCTCTAAACCTAAATTTGTTTATAAACCACGCTAATACACCCCAATATGGCATTCGGTCTCTTCAGTTTACTGGCACTGGTCTCTGGAATGCACTGCCTATAACTACTAAACAAAATAATTACATCCTTGTATAGTTTTTGTCAAAACATTAAGAGTAAATGATTGATGGCTACATAAGTTTCCTCCTTGATTGTTTTGATTCATTGATTTTTTTCCTTTTTCTCTAATATTTATTCTATGAAGCAATACTTTTAACCTAATTAATTTTTTTTTTTAATATTTCATTTCCTTTATCATTCATGTTTTCAATTTGGGGCACCTACTTGATTAGTCTCTACTATTTTAGGTGTCCCAAACTTGTGTCTTTGTAATTATTATTTGTTATTCATTGCTTTTCTTGTTTTTTTCTTCTTGTAAATTAATATATTATTATTATTTAGCGTGAGTTTACAATTTAAAAAAAATTAAAAAATCGAAATTGGGAAAAAAATACAAAATCTCAATACCATCACAGCTACCCAAAATCTTAAGGTGTAATTGAAAACCACTCAACTTTTTTGGATGCAAAAGCTCAGAACAATCATTGAAAGACTCCACAATTTTACTCGTCAGTTACACTTGAGCGATCTTGTGTTTAAGTCATCTCCCCTGACCAAGGCTTCACCAATCTGCCACATCACCACCACCATCACATCACCAATCTGCCACACCAAGTTTAAAAAGAATTAAGAATTAAGAATTAAGTTTGATGCAAGCACCGCAGAAGCACAAAGTTTTGAATACTTCAGTTCAGCAGGACAGCTTGGCTGTGCTGAGCACACAGCAGCAGCTAGACTTGGTTTCAAAGAAAATGCTACCGTTGTGCCAAACTTTACATTATTAATTTAATGTATCTGGACTATCTGCAATGTGGTATAATTTGTTTCCAATTTGGCAAGACTGAATTAGGTTTGACTTTTGAACATGCTCCCATGCACCACTGCTTTCCTTGCTTCACATAAACTGCAAGAAAAGCTTGGCAAGAAATGCTTGGAATAAAAGGAAGTTCCAGGGGGAAATTCCTCAATGTACAAAACTGAGGCCATGGCTGTTTATGGTCATGACACTATTAAATTTTCAGAGGCCATTAGGAAAAAACTCAAGATAGTCACATTCAGACACTGTTAACACCCTCACCGAGTTTGCAACCACGAAATTTTAAATGAAGGAGGTGAAGCTTATGAAAATGTGTGTAAACTTTAGCTGTAAGAGAAACATCTCATTCTGTCCTGTTGCTGTTCATAGCATTCCTATCAACTATGTTACCAGTACCAAAATAGTACAACTCCACGTTTCTAAAGGAACTTATCAAGAAAGCTAAGAAGCACTTTCATACAGTGCAGTTTATCTCAGCTTGAACACTCTGGCTTGGTAGACATGAGCTAGTTCAATTTTCCTGCACTTGCATGGGCCTTATCATGAGGTATATATGCATGCACAATTTCTTTTGTGACAGTCTTCCCATCTGCCTTTCCAGCAAAGCTTGAAGGAGTACAAAAGTGGGATCTTCACATCATTTTCCCTTCTGCCCACATGATGAGGCATTGGTTAAATCAGGCCTCACTGTCTCTTGTATCATTAAAATTTAGTTTATCAAATGAGTGGATAAGAAAGATTTGCAAGTTGACGACAGGAATTAGTTGATAGATTACTTAAGGAAGTTCTACACAACAAACAGAACAAGTTTCAAAACCTCCTTCCTGGTCATAAGACATGTACCATAAACCTAAGAAACTCTCGAATGTTTAGGCCCGTTTTCCACACCAGATTCTAGTTCTACATCATACTCAATTGCAACGATGCTTTCTTTAGGCGTCAGTAGTCTCGGGATACAGATAGTTCGTATGTACGGATTTTCGAAGGAGTAAGTCTCACTTACACCATTGTTTCAATCAAGGAGAATTCAATAATACTACACCGTCGTGAATTCGAACCAATTTTGTAATATTAAAGTCTCCGAAGTTTCAACAACGAACACAGCTGCCAAAAGAGCTCACAATGCAAAAGAGTAAACACGGGTAAATGTGCATTTGGGAACAGCTTTTGGAAACAGGTAAACAAGAAACGATCAAAAGATTTAACTTACCACTGTGCTCTTTACAAAACAGCCTCATAAGCGCCTCCTCGCAGCCCAAAGGAATAAACACGTTGTGGAGGAAGTTTGGAATCCCAGAAGTCCATCTGACCCAATGACCCAATGAGACCATTCTGTGACGAGCGTCTCAGACCTGCCTGCTTCGCGTGGACCTGAAAAGTGAGTTGGCATTCCCCCTTTTTTTTATTACTGGGTTTCCATGTATGGCAATCCAGTCGAAATCTGAAATCGGAAAAGTTGCGCAATAGCGTCTTTCCTGCCACTCCCCTGCTAAGTATTGCAGGTTTTCACTGTCACGCCATCCATCATCAAAACCATTCAACAAATAAAGTCAAGAAAAGAAGTAAAAGAAGATATATATTCAAACAGTCTCGCAAAGGTTTAGGTCTGTGCGATGTTTCGTGAGGGAGATATTCGAAGAAATGTTGTTCTCAAATTTATAAGGCTTTGTATGGAGACGCTATGTTTGTGTCTCTCTGAGGAGCAATATGGCGGCAGGAAGCTAACAAAAACATAAGTCATCGAGTTTTGCTATGAAAAGTTTGCAGTCATCTTCTGAGGGCTCATACACACAGCTATATGAGTACTTATTCTCATACAAGGACTGTTCAGATTGAACAGACCTGCCTCATTGGGTAAGTCACTTTTTAAAATTTTATACGTGACAGCATTCTCTGCCGCAATTTTAGTATCGTGTAACGCAAAAGCTTCGAAATTCAACCTTGCTTTACCACAAGATGAAAAACCCTATCAAACTGAAAATTTGTGAAAAGATAAGTCTTCAGCTGTTCTAATAACTAACGAAACTAAAATCTCAAAAGGATTGATAATTCCTTATTTTTTAAATTTTGATGACGTCACGTGCCTAGAGACTTCTGCGCGTATCTTTGGTAGGTCTCAGAGGGTAGTCAAAATGCGTAGATTTTATCCGGTGGACACAATAGGATATTTAATTAACCTGCAATGGCGTCGAAGTCGATGTAAGGCGAATGGCGTTTTAGTGGATCTTAAAACAAGGCTTCTCTACGCAATTGCTAAAATTGCGTTCATAACTGCGAGGATCATAGCTTTACTTGATTTCATATCCGCAGTTCAGCATATGATTCATTTCACATGTCATTTCATTCACAAAGTACACCCTTATGAAGCTCAAGAATGGAACGTCATAAACAAGACAGGTAGCCTCCCACGCAGACACTCTCAGGGCTTCGTCACGTGTTCCTCCCCCACGAGCGTCTGCTGAAACGAGCCGAAACTTATGTAGACCAATCACAAGGGACTTCCAGATTCTGGAAGTGGACTTTGGACCCTTAGAAAATTTGCGCACGGTCACTGCAAGAAAATGGGCCTCGTGTGTTGGGCATTTAAAATCGCTGACTTAAATTCGTATCAAAGAGAAACTGTAGCGTATAAATTTCATGCTTTGGCTTAGATGTTTGCGGCTCTTCACATAATGAATATGGTAGAATTCGTATGTTTGAAACATTTTGCTCCCGTACGTTTCAAACCTGTTTGCGGCGTTCGCTTGGGATTGATATGATATTTACATTTCTTTCAGCGGTATTTCAATGGAGACATATCGTTCGAATAACCCCATTTCTTGTGGTCCTTCGGTTGAACTGATTCAAAGTTTGCTTTATTTTTCAAATCGAAGAATTCAAGAAACACTGAGTACGAACGATCGGTTCGCAACTCAAAAACATTAAATCAATTTTTAGAGACGATCATCGCCAAAAGCAGCCTGAAAATTTCAAGCTCACACGTGATGGATATTTTCAAGCTTTCTTCTCGTTACAGTCCTAGTTGCGTTCATTGCGCTTGAAGATAATGTTCTCGTGCAGTTCAAATACAATGCTTTAATATTTTTATTTGTATTTTTATATATCCATAACCGGCGCTTTCAATTTTAGATAAAATAACACCATACCCTTGATTGGCACGCGCATTTTGACTCGCGAGAGTGCAATGCATACCCCACGAAGTAAACACAATTAATATTTCTGAGGAATATTTTGGTTTCATGATTCATCCAAAGAAGAAGTTGACGCATTGACGCTCCCAGGGAAGTAATCTGCACAGCGCCGATTCCTTTCTATGCAACCCGCACGTGATTTCCAGATGACAGTTACTTAACAAAGGGAAAAGAATGTGTGGCTCGTTTCAGCGAACTCTCGTGGGGGAGGAACGCGTGAAGAAGCCCTAAGAGTATCTGCGTAGGAGGCTACAAGACAGGCGGTGAAAAATAAATATCTGGAATCGTAATAAGCGACGAGTAATGGACCTCTTCCAGCCGTATCAAAGTGAGCTATAGTTCCAATATTAGTGTGATGTTCAGTATGTACAACACTGAAACCAAATGGAAAATTCTCTGGTAACTTTTTCCTTTTGGATATGGAGAGAGAAGGAATCGAACACCTTGAGTTGATCTGTGATCTCTGTCATTTGTATGGCTATTTATATTTATTTGTACTCAACTCTGCACAGTCTTCAGGTAAAAAAACATTTGGAAATTTCACTAATTCTTGTTAGTCAAGAGTTATTATTTGAAAGAAAGCTTGTTGTCCATTTTTTGCTTCATCATTTAAGGAAAAGATTCTTAAGGAAAGGGCTTGATCCTGAACTCAAGTGAGAAATTTATTTTGTTGCGTACGATTGATTTGACACGAATTGGGTTTCTTGTTTTCACGCACGCAACGAATTAGGAAGGGTTTTTTGCCTCTAATAGGTTTTTTGAGAGATTTTTCATCGTGTTGTGTAATATTCGAGCTCAACTAATTTGGATAGGTGGTTTAAAATTTGACACTCGCCGAGCAGTTTTCATAAAGATGGCAGGAGGTTTTAGTTGTGTTCTTCATGGCAAGTGATTAATAGGCAGCTATAGTTTTAAACAACAGAAAAATATCTATTTTGTCACTTTTTCTTTAAACTTTCAGCTAGCACGTTTTGTGTAGTTTTTTTGCAGAAGTTAAATTTGAAGCCACACGTAAATAAAGAGATTAGTTTAGTCTGATGCAGCATGAGAAATGGTTTCTTGTCGGTAAGAGTTCAGGAGTTCGTTCGCCACGGAGAATTACTCCTTTACGTTTTCGCGGGCTTATAATTCATTTGCGAGCTATGAAATCTTGAATCACTTTCAAAGACCCTTTATCGCCATTATATCATCAAAACGAGGACGACGATCAGAGCGGTTTAGGTTTATGAACGGTGTACTGTATTCCAGGGATGAGGACTTCGATCTCCCCTCCAAGTACCCAACGACACAGAAGCAAATTATATTAACGAGAAGAATCATCCACCTACAGAGTCATTAGCCTATTCCAGGCTCCCAGGTAGTCGGGAAAACGAAAACAACTGCGTGGGGAAAGCGAGTGAGGGCTCAAGCATTTTTTTCCCTTTCCCTACTATCTAGGAGCCTGGAACAGGCTACATAGTCATATATTCAGTTTCCATGGTGCTCTCTTGAATCTCCGCACACTCAAGGGCATCATCTTACTGAAGATGACGTTTCAGTGAACTTTCTTTTGTAAGGTGTTTTCTTGGCATTTTTTCCCTCTAGATTGAGGTCACATTAAAGAGACGATTGATTAATTCTTCTGCACGTGTTAACGTGTTAACGGTCGCTAGAGTAGCCTTGACAATCAGGTGATCTGGTGACGTAATTCGGAGGACTGTGGAGAAAAATTTTAACGCTGTATCCCACAAACGCGCGCGGCCTTATTTTCGAATTCAACATGGCAGAGGCGTGGTTAGATCTCGTCGGGTCTACTTGAATGTTCATTCAGTAACAGAAAATGTGGGAGACACGGGATTATCTGTTGAGTTTTGGCAATAGAAATACTGCAGGTAATTTAGAAACAACACGTAAGGCCGCACGCGGTTGTGGGATACGGCGATAAAATTTTTCTTCCCAGTCCTCCAAATTACGTCACCAGATCACCTGGAAAATGCCGGAGAATTAAGAAACTTCTTCCGTTGAGAGCGATTTCCGTCTTTTCAGTCAGTATTTTTCCGCATGCTACTGCGGGAAATTGCCTGTACACGATGAGATAAAGTAAAACCCCATACCTTCTTCGAGATCCAACACTTCCCTTCAAGCTTACTTTAAACATTTCCGTGTTTCAGAACCCTTACGAAAATCGCAAACACTTCTAGCAACAGTTAGGCTAACAAATACCACCATTCGATATTTAAGTAGAGAAAACGCCGCGTCAGACTAACCACAAATATTTTTACAACTTAAATGTTTTAAATATTTTATAACAACTTGGATATCTAGTTACTCTTCCGCATGGTCAGCCACTCAGCGCGATTAGCTTTTGCTATTTCTTAGTGGCTGTGCTCTCTTTCTCTCACAATTACTCCATTTTAATGATCCAACACTTTTGTATTAAAGGGCACAGTCATGAGCTGCGCATGCTCGAGTTTGTTCGCTCTCGCGCTCACGGAAAATTCTAGCCGCCATTATGGATTCACGCGTGAGTCACGTATATTCGCAGCTAATGAATTCTATGTCAAACATAGCGCTCAGAATTTAATATTTACCTGTCAGGAAGAACTTTCCGGATCAATTAAGGACGGTGCCTACTATTGTTATTGCGCATACGTTCTCTATCGGTGATGCTCACTAATACAGGGATATTTTTGCGCGGTTTAAAACTATCCGGATAAAGTGAATCTTAGTAAGTAGTCTTGGTATCCAAAAAGAAAATTGGGGGTAACCATGCATTTTTGAGAGATAATTAAGCTTCTATTTGAGGAAGAACGCCATACATTGCTTTGTATTTTAAAGCTTTTTACAAATATTATTCATGAATTTTCTTGGAAAAATGCGTGGTTACCCCCAATTTTCTTTTTGGATTTCAATAACACTTGTCGAGATCTACATTTTCTGCATAATCGTAAACCGGGGCAAAAAATACCTTTGAATTAGTAGGCACCGTCCTTAACTTTTGTAAATGCGAAAGTGCTTTCAGTACAAAGAGAAATTACTGTCGCTGCACGGTTCGTAGCCAGCATCGAATTTAGCTTGCAGCCAGGCGTGAAAAATTCTTTGCTTCAGATAAAGGATGTTGGTAAAACCCATGACGGTCGAACATCCGTGACGGTCAAAATGGGTAAAACCCGTGACCGGACAGTCCGTGACATATACGTGACGGATCCGTGACAAATCTCTGTTAGAAAGGAAAGCCTACAGAGGGCTATAATCCGTGACGGATGGAGACTAATATTCTCTTTTAAAAAAACCTACGTTTTTGCTGAAATCCGTGACGGCCTAGCTATAATCCGTGACGGATGGAGGCTAATATTCTCTTTAAAAACCTAGGTTTTTGCTGAAATCCGTGACGGCCTAGCTTTAATCCGTGACTAAATTTGCTTTAAAAACTTAAGTTTTTGCTGAAATCCGTGACGGTCTAGCTATAATCCGTGACGGATGGAGACTAATATAGTCTTTAAAACGTAAGTTTTCATTGAAAATCCGTGACGGCCTACAAATAATCGGTGACGGATGACGAGTAAATTCGCCTTTAAAAACCTAAGTTTTCATTGAAAATCCGTGACGGCCTACCGATTATCCGTTTTAAATAAAAGAAGGTCTGATTACCTGGCCGTTAAAGCCTTCCTTTTTCTCCCCGAGTTTCTCCTTAGTCCACCATGGCCCTCCCCAGTGGAGGCCATTTTGAATTTGTCGATTCAACTTGAAAAAGTTAACCTAACACTTTTCAAGTTTTCGCAAGACGCTCGCGCATGCGCAATTCCTGACAGTGTCCCTTTAAGGGCACATTAAAGATTGTTGTTGTTGCCCTGGACCTGCTATACCCACTCAGCCATACACTCACAAACGACTTCCACAACACCGGGAACTTCATCCCCTACTCTTCTCGAATAGTGTGTGGGTTCTTTCACGTCCCACAGGGAGTACATAAACAATGAAGATATTTGTGAGACGGGGCCTGTGGTTTATAATCGTTATCCGAGAAGACGTTTGAGATAAACTGCCTTGATTCGACTAATAATTGAATCCTCCCAAATCAGTGGACAACCTGTTCAAGTTCTCGGCTAGAAATGGATAAGATAAATTCCACAATTACATCGACTTGGTTAATAGATATTCTTTATTGTATTGGTTATGATTACCTTCCACGCCTAGATAACAATTGGAAAAGCAAAACTTAAATGCAGTAACAAAGAAAAATGTTCCGCTTCAATTCAACAATACAACTGAACTTTGACTTCGTAAAATGCGACTTCCTTGGATAAAACCAGGTGAATAAAGCCATCGCTTCTGTGGCATCCCTTAAGGTTGTCATAAACAGATATCTGGCCCTGCTCTTTATGGGTCTTAAAATGCGATCAATAATTTTCCGATGTTGATTGTGAACCCTTTTCCTTGTTACTGGATCCCTTAGTCAACTGCATAACTATATCTTACACTGGACAATTCGCTGCTTTACCGAAAGGTATCCGGTCTCGTTGTGCTTAGTGCATCAGGGAAGCCCCAAACCGGACGTTCCCTAAGAAAATAACGAGTAGTATTGTAGAAAAACGTTCTTTTGCTTAAAATGAACTTTCTTGAAATTAAACCTGTTAGGTTGGAAAAAGAAGCAAATATAATGAAAACGCCCACAATATGCCATCCAATCGGATAGGTCCAAAAACAGAGCCTCTTGCAGTCTCCATTGTTTGGTTTCTTTTCAAATTAATCTTTTTTTGGGGGAAAGCGACTAATACAAAGCCCTGTTCGTATCTTTAATCGCACCGTCTAAACGACTTGAACTTAAGAAGTACTGGGAATTTTGGATATGAAGACGTTCACACTGACAACTTGATAACCAAAATGGGCGAAAGTGTCGCACCGATAAAATACACTACAATTTACAGGCTTGTCAACCCTTTGCATGCAACTTGAATAACCACATAATGCGTTCTACTTTTTTAGTTGCAGTTATTTGAACAATATAACTACAAAAGACATAAAAAGGAAAAAAGATCGGTAATTAACTGGGAAATAGAGAGTAGCTCTGTTAGCAGATGTGTCACACAACTTCTGTTTACTGACACTCTACCCTCCAACTGAAAATTTTGTGGCAACCCATTCCGCGATTACCACCATTTGATTATTAATGAATCAACAAAGTCAACTAGAGATCAACAATTGCCTCTTCAAGGCAACGCCAGTAGAGTCAAATACGATCGTGAAAATAATAATTATTTGAAGTCATTGAATTAACTGCGTAGCGAAACAGTTCTTAGCAGCAGCCACCGCTGTCTTGATTTCGGCTGCCTCCCAAAGGAACAGATGGGTTAGAAGGTGAATGTTGTGGACCAATCTTAATTCCATTGGCCTAAAAATGAGAAAAGACATTTATTCCCTGGAATGCTAAATCTTAACAGTTGTAAACACATTTAAAAGAAACTTCTGACCCTTTTTCTTTTAAGGGCTAGTAAGATTTCACATACATGAGTTCACATGTCGAAACACAGTGTGAACCATGGTTAGTTAAAATCACCAATTGCGATGAAACAACGCTGATCTTATGCCAAGGAGAGCCCCCTATACGGGTATATAGAGGATTAGTTTAAACACCAGAACTGAATATATGGTTACTCGCCTCATTGTTGATATCAAAGACCCCCTCTTGGATTTTTTGGTAAATTTCCTTAGCAGTGTTGATGAAGGCCTGTCAAAGAAGATGCAACAGTGCTTAGTGCAACAAAAATTAACACGGAACGCTTTAACAACACATTTGTTTTTTTCCAACTTGGGGGAATAGACCACTTTCATAAATGGCGACCAACTTTACATTCTTTTGTATTTATGTTAATTAGACCTACTGCCCTCGTTTGAAAGCAAATATTCTTTTGAAATTTGCTCGTCGTAGCGAGGTTAGTAGGGCTTATTAGCATTAAAACAAAAGAATAATTTATTTGGCCGCCATTATGAAAGAGGTCTATACCTGAAAGGTATCAGAGTTATAATCTGGATTGAATTTTGTTTTCTGTGCAGCAAATGGACAATAGAATTACGAGGCGGTGATTCCATTGGCTAAAAGCAATGCACTGCACCCTTCGCGTAATTGATTTGACCTCCGCAACAATAACAAAAAAACACAGCCATCAAGGATCAACCAAGGAGAAGATTTCCGCCAGCGCGAGCCTTCAAACAGCTTTACGTCTTACAAAATTCGATGAAAATCCGAATTTATAACATGCAGTGGAGCAACCACTTGGGGCTTCAGTGTAACACATTTAATTTCGTTTGCTGATTTTGGATCTCAAAACTCATGTTCAACGTGATGGCAAATGACGCAACTGATACAATGCAACTAAAAAGTGAAAATACTGGATTCATTCTTCTGGAAATGTTATGAATAAGATATCTACTCTAATCTTGCCTGTTGACTACATGACAAAATCACTAGTACGGAACTTCCGCAGCGGTATGTTGTAAATGGCCGAAATTTCTTAGTTTCAGCTGTTCTTTGTACGAGCATGATCAATTTTTGTCTTTTAATTAATTGATAGTTTCACGATCTCCATGTTAGACTATGTTACATACCTAGAGCTGGAGGTCACCGGCCGCATTATTTACAACACTGTTAATTTCGAACCTTTGCGGCAGAAGACCTTTTCCGCGGGTTAAGGGTAATGGGTAAACCGTGGCAGTGAAGGGTAGAGATTTCTACATAACAGATGTCATGTCGGATTTGCAAGAGAAATTTAAACTTCAACATTTTAATTTCTTCAAAAAGCTGACCCGCGACCTAAGACTTCAACTGGCTGCAGAAAAATTAACTTGTTTTGTTCCGTACTTGGCAAATTGGAATATCACTCAAAAACTCTCTCTTCCAAAATACATCACCCTACTTCTGTGGCACACGGTATTCCGAGTAAACGCTTTTAAAAAGAAGCATCTTGTTTTAGGAGAAAATGGCAAGATATGTTTTATTAGATGTGTTTGCCTTATGTGGAGTGATTAAATTTTTAAAAATATGTATTAAAATAAAAGCTACATGTATGTACTCATAAGTTGAGGTGAAATTAGATTCCATTTAAGACTCTCTGTCGAACGGCATGCTTTGCGCGCGTTTGTTTGTTTTTATTCTGCTTGATGTAGGCACTCGGGAGAAAATAAGCGATTATTTGTGTCCTTTCCTACAAGCGAACGGAGGAAAAGTTGGCTTGAAGAATAGAAATGTTTATTTCCAGTGAATAAAGCAAAGCGCTGCTCAAAGATAATCAAAGATAATCGAGTTTCCTAACCCAACGCGGCCCGAGTCGCGACAGCGACAGCGATTCAAATACAAAACAGACATCCATAAATACTTTTGTCTTCGATTCTTCGTTCTTGTAAAATGGCCTGGATGTTTGTTTTCTTTTTAATTTTATAACAATATGAAAAAAATGCTATCATTTTGTTCGATACTATACAATTTGTGGCAAATCAGTTGTTCATAAAGACTCTGCTGCAACCGTTGCAATCGAGTCACGCACAAAAACAGCTTGCTCATTTTGGTCAATACCAGGAACGTTTGACCCCGACATAAGCTTTAGAAGACAAAATAATTTCAGCCATAGGTTGTCTGGTATAAGATCAATATTTCCTGAACAACCTCCAAAAACATTAAGAGAAAAAATTCAAACAGAGAGGAGAACAAATGTAGCTCACTCAGTACAAACAATGACTTCAGCAAATGAAACTGGAAGTCCAGTGATCCCTAACTGACTTCCGTGGCTCAGATCTTTGAGGACTTCATTCGGATATATTTGCATGCTGTCATCGTCTCTTCATAACGGTCCAACTGCTCAATTATCCACTGGTGTATTTCACCGTTGACATGGCGAATTTCGCGGCCGATATATCAATTAACAATTACTGGATGAGGTTGAGAATGTTAGCGACAATTATCAAGGCCAAAGTTTGTGTTATCTGCTGAAGCGAAAGGCTGAGGCCTTGATAATTATCGCTAACATGCGAAAACCGAATTCAATAATTGTTTTATTATGCATATTCCTGAGCTGAGCTCCGCCATGACAAAACTGATCGAACTGCTGGTTAGTGTGTTAGGTGACGTCACTTCTGCATGCATAAAACTATTGTCTGTAGGTATGACGTCAATTCTACATATATAAAATCTATTGTCTGTAGGTATGACGTAAGAGAAACAGAGCAAGCAAGAATAGACCAATTTCGATATATTAAAATTCAGTCCGAAACAAAAGGCATCATCTCGAGGCTCTGGGGAATAAACTCATACAAATCCTTATATTTATTCCCCAGAGCCTCGAGCTGATGCCTTTTGTTTCGGACTGAATTTTAATATATCGAAATTGGTCTATTAGCTGCGTGCTTACAGCCAATCAAAATCGAGCTTGTGACACCAATGTATAATAATAACGATTATCAACAAAACTACCGATTAGCAATAAAATATACACATTCAAGGCAAAAAGAAGAATAACACTGTTAATATAATACTAATCCAGCATTAGATTCGAACAATATGCCTCCGATTGCGATGGATTCAATACATCAGGGGCACCCAACGTCAATTTTCGGAAAATATCTGTTCGGAAAATGATTTTAGAACTAGAATTTTCGAAACCTTTGTTGAAAAATTTCTTGCTCGCCTCCCTGTCCTAGGATTTTCGAACATCTAAAAAATGGTATAATTGCCCATTTTTAATGGATTTTTACCCTAGAAAGGTCACCTAGATATATCAGGAGCTTTTTTGTGGCTGAAATTTTCGAAAATGTAAGTTTTGATCCCTATAATTTTCGGATCACTAGACTTTCAGCTAGGAAATCCGAACAGATGAAAAATTTTTACGGGATAAAAATATGGCTATTGCTACCATTCAAATACTAAATACGTTTAACAATGCTATGTTTAGTGGTTTTGAACTATATTGCCGTTGGGTGCCCCTGATAGATGTGTTTTGTGGTCCACCAAACCTGAGCCGAGGTGCGCAAAGTATGCCGTTCGACAGAGAGCCTTTGAGATCGATGCAATAAAAAGTGGTTACCAGGGAACAACAGGGCTGTCAAATAATTATGGGCTTGTAGCCGGCCAAAACTGCAGGCTGGTAAGCCATCTTCAGCCGGCTACTTTCGTCTCATTTTACCACTAATAAAAATGGAAAATCTTAAACTTGTTAAATTATCATTGAAGAAACCTTTAAAACACCCCGTTTTTCCCTGTTTTGAGTGGAATCGACAGCATATTTTACAGAAATCCTGACAAAATCGTTTGTGCTAATGTTGTGGAACGCCTGGAACATTTAACTGACTAAAGAATGAATGCTTTTCCGTCCTCAGTCAAGTGAGCAAAGCTCACTTTTAATTATAGGCCTTCTACTTTCAAATTTATTGACAGCCCTGGAACAACTTATTACAATTGCAAAATTATTCTCGGTTTTCACATGACGTCACAGCCGCCATGATGGAGCCCCTAAACAAAGAAATGGGGGCCATAATGGAGCCCCACCAAATCCTCCAGGAATGCAACTCTATTATTATGCAAACGTTTTCTTTTCTTTTCGTTGAAAAACATGGCTGTTGATCACATGAGTGAAAACCAACAATTGATATTTTGGAGCGATGCTATCAGGAAAATCATTTACCTCTTCTACATTTGCTGCAGTCTTGGCAGACGTTTCCATAAAAATAAGGCCATGCTCACGGGCAAAAGCTTCCCCCTGTGAAACAAGTGTTATTGGTAAGAACCATGGATGTGATGCAATTCATCTGAAGTGAACTAAGTTCAAAACTGCTAAAGATGAATAATGGATACTTGGGATCAGCTCACAAAAACTGATGGTGGGTGAGACAGTGAACTGTTCCAAAATGAAATTCGTAAGAAAGTGACTCTTCATAAATCAAACAAGGATGTTGGTCTATTAATATGACAAACATAGCGAAAATAACTGAACAGCAGATTACAATTTAATTTATAATTTATATCAAACATCTACCTCTTCTTTTCTAACATCACGACGTGCCTCAAGATCACTGTGGACAAAAAAATACACCACTTTACAACCAAGACTGACAAAGGGATTCTGTACATTACAAGGACTCAATTAACCGAAACCTCATCTTACAAGCAAGTCCATTATGTGCCCTAGATAGCTTTTTTTTGTGAAAAGCTAAAATAGTGTTGGAACTCATTGGAATAAAATTAATTGACTCAAGCATAACATCATGCAACTACTCTTGGCTGCATCCAACAAAATTCTGTAGTCACGTAACATGTTGCAGAAAATCTAAAGATTTTATCAAAGTGGAAAGTTTCTGTCCAAGGCAAGTATCTGCCCATCTGCCCCTTACAAACAGGGTCCATTTGAAGTGGAGTAAGCCAATATTATTAGAACAAACAAAGACAAATTATTAACAAATCTAAAGTTTAGAGCCTGAATACCAGAATACCGGAGCCTGACATTTTTTCCGAACTTCTAATCTTCAAATTCAAACAATCTCTGTACCAATATACTTCAATTACAAAAACAAGCAACTCACCTCTTGTTTCCAATCAGCATGATGACCATGTTTGAACTTGAATGCTGCCTTGCATCTTCCAGCCATGTTGTTAGGTGATTAAATGTGTCTCTCCTGCAACAAACAAACAAAGTGTTGCAATACCATGAAAGTGCACAGAAAACTCCCAGATATATAAATTATTGTTGTGAATGGCTACAGGATTTCATTTCTTTTCCTTTTGCATAACTTGCTATGTGCAGGCATTATATGCTGTTCTGTTGGACATAAGCCTAACAAAAATGACATGCAAAATACAACTACCGTATGCACTTCTTAGATTAAACCATCATCTTATCCTTTCTTTTCTTTATTGTGTTCTCTAACTAACTACTATCCTGGATGCCAGAGGATTTTTCTCTCTCTCTCGTCACAAAGTGGAGAGAAAACACCCCTGGTTCAAACCATTAAGCACCTCAGTTCCATGCCTGTTTGATTGACATTGAAAAAACTGACACATCCTGACAGTCGGTTGCTTTAAACTGGTTTTTTGCACGTGAGCTAAGTTATGTTAGAATCCACGCTCCACAGAACTCATGTCAAAACAAAGAAAACTCCAGTAAAGATTATTACACCAGATGTGTACAGTCGGGCTTGTGGGTGTAATCTGGCAGCACTTGGCAGGGGTAAATGTCAAAGATGCTATTGAAACATTGGCAGAAAGATTGTCAAAAGTGGTAGATTTGCCTGTGTGCGCAGAGAACGACTTAAGTTCGATTATTTGCTACAAATGCAAAGGCAAATGGAGAAGTTTGAAAATTACATGAAAGCTTTGGTGGTTGATCATCAACAGCTTACTACAATTTTCATAATTTTGAGGAATTGGTTGCGTGACATGACACCTACCAAATGAGCACCTTGGGTTCCTATGGTACATTTGTCTTATTTACTTTGATGTCAAATTCAGATATAAAACTTTGAGGTAGAATATGAAAATCGAAAATTGCACATTAAATTCCGATTTTTGGCAGACGCCACAAACTGCAAGGAATGACTTGAAAGATAAGTGATTCCCTGAAGCCAGTCAGAAGCACAGCATATACACTGCATTTAAAGATAAACTGTTGAATCCCCTTCTTTTAGCTTCAATGCCTCGAATTCCGGAGACGTACTTTGCAGAGTTTCAATTATGGCCCCAGTGGCAGCGAGAAGTAATGTTGACAGCAACTGAAAACCTGTTTGAACTACTTCCCGTTGGTAAACCAAACAGAGTACTCATTAGAACAGACTTAACTGATTAGAGTGTAATGTGAAGTGCTAAGTTTCTACCCCATATGAACCATGTGAGCATTACCCTTACTGATGGAAATGGGCCCACACAAGGACAGAGAAAAACTCTGACCAGGGTGGGAATTGAACCCACGATGTTCCGGTTAGATCACCATTGTTCGTTAGAACTGACCAGTTCCTGGAACCAATCGAATTGCTTGGGTCAAAATCTAATGTGAATACATCCCATTGGACCAGCGTTCTCAAAGAACTCAACGGCCTGTACCTAAGGTTTTTTCTCACCACCTCTTGACTTGCTATTCCGTTGTTCTAAGAGAGAAAAGACCTATGACAACTACTCACAGGGCTCCCAAATTGTTTGCACCATCAAAAATAGGGAAATTCCCTCTCATCTTTAAATTAGCTCCGGAGGTTAATATGAATGAAACAACCCGAAGTACCTCTTCGCTCATAGAAACCAAGCCATAAAATAAAGAACTTAAACTAACCTCACCTGCTCGGCAATGTACTGGGGAACATTGGCCCTTGGTCATTTTGGTATGGACCACTGCCAAGACCTCGAGCCAACATTCCCCAGTACACCTAACGTGCATGGTTAGTAAGAGGTTAATTATTTTGGGTTGCCATAAAAGCATTTATGAACTGCCAGTGCTCGACCTTAACTTTTTTGATCGCTTGCCCTGGGACTACTTGAACTGAAAATTTACTAGTCCTGAGTAAATCTCTGGTAGTCCTTCCTGATTGCAGCATGGCAATATTATTTGCAATATCTTTTCGCCAACTTTGTAAATAACCCAAGGAAAAGTGTTTTTCCATTCAGGGTGGAAATGCCTGACTTTCATGGTTCGATCCTCTTGATCATATGAAGATTTCTTGGTCGCTTCATTGCTCTTGCTCTCTTTTGTCTCCAATGTCTTTTCTGCGTCTCCGCTACCCTCTTTATGGCGTTTGTTTGGATAATCTCTGTTGTTAGAACTAAAAAAATAGGCCTCTAATCTCTTCATGACAAGAACACGGGCAGTCGAGACAAAGATTGATGGTGGGCTGGGAGTTTCTTAGTGCCCAGTCCCAACCTCAGCTTTGTTTAGTCTTCTCGCCTCAGTCCTCGCATTGGACTATCTGTTTTTGCGATCGAAACGTTGCGAGGAACGCACTGAAGCAACATTTACAAGACGTGTATTTTGTTTTCACCTAATGTACTTTTTTTAGACATTGCAAAAACTAATTACAAAGTAGTTACTGGTCCTGTGACTAGTGGTTCTACGTATCTACTAGTCCAGAAGCATTTTGCATTAGTCCAGGACTAGTGGACTACCGCTAAGGTCGAGCACATCTACAAGACAAAGATCTGTGATTTGAGGTCAGAAACAAAACTGAAAGCCCTCCATCCATAATTAAAACTGAATCAATCCAGAAATAATTATGGTATAGTAGACCACTGCTTGTGCAAACAGGGTTTAAAGGCGCGTCATTTTGTCAAAGCCAAATCCAAACACCAAGGAGGCAGTGGCGCCAAGTAGTTAGGACACTTGCCTTGAGATCCGGAGATCCCAAGTTCAAGACCCGTCCTGACCACCAATAGAATTTGTTCCTGGTAGTCCCTGGTTCAACTTATCCACTGCACAACTGCTTTGCCTCTGGCCAGTTGGGATTCTTAACAGTTGTTGTTGTTGTTGTTGTTCTTTCCTGTCATTTCATTGATTGTGTTTCACTGGCCCTGAAAAGCCACTATGGGGAGTGGTCAGCTAAGCATGTATTGTATTGTAACGTCCAGTTTACTTCTTGGCTTTGTTAAATAACAATGACAATAATCACAATAAAACTACTAATAACAATTGCAATAATAACGGTATTTATTTAAACATGACAAAGTTACAGCAAAGAGGAAGTTGTCATGTGTCATTAAAAGCAACATAAAAACAATAAATTTTCAACATTTAATATCCTAATCGACATATTCTGATGAAATCCCTAGAATGTTGAAGAAACTTTCAGCTACCCTTGAATTGTTGATAATAGACTTCTAAGAATATACTGTAAGTGTTTTAGATGATCAGTCTCAGGCTTAAGTAACACTGATGTCAATTTCCTTCTAAAATTATGAATAAATTCTCTTAAACAAAAAAGATGCCCTTGAGGTTCAGAAACACTACAGACAAAGCATGTAGCAGCCTTCTAGAGTACATGAACATGTAAAAACGGCGATGCCACTGATGGTCATCATATGTTATTAAGTTACAAGTTAGTTTTGAGTCTATTGTCTACGGTTTTTGTCCCTTACCGTGTGATATCATAAACTAACAGAGCTCCTGCAGCTCCACGGTAGTAGGAACGTGTGATTGAACGAAACGACTCTTGACCAGCCTACAGATACAAACATTGTCAGAGGTAACATTATTAAGAACAACTTTGTAAAATATTGGCTACACATAAACTTCAAATGAACTTTTAGCTTCATTTGTGAGACAGCAAAGAGAAATCAACTTTTGAGTTTAGCCAATAGTTGATCATGGTGCAAGCCCCTCTGTCCCAAATATACAATGATTCCTCCTCATCTTTCATTTTAGCCAAAAGTGTCCAGTGGAAATATTATACGGTAGAACTAGATGGTTAACAAAGATGTGAGAAAGCCACTACCATCCACGAAAATCAAGATGAGCCAACAGATTTTCTTCCACGCAAAACTAATAGTTCCTCTTTTTTTCTAACACTTCTGTGTCCTCCTTGAATGAAAAATAGCAGTCACATGCAGGAAAGGATATGCCAATAACGATATGCACTGCTGTAATAAAACACAGGGCCTGGTTGTTCGAAA
>NC_090869.1:31241480-31243980 GCF_036669935.1 Montipora foliosa
GTTTCCAAACAAATTTCTTCGAAATTTGTTTTATAAAAGGAAAACTGATTTTAAAATCACTTGTCTTCACTTTCAAATTCCGTGGGCGCGGTTATCTTGAATAATTGTGACGTGTGTTACGGTTGCCCTATCGTCCTGACACAAAGAACTTTTGTCTAATAACAACAGGGCAACTGTAACACGCTACAATTATTCAAGATGGCGGCGCCCGCGAAATTTGAAAACAAAAGTAGGCCAGCCTAAAAATTTATTTCGGATGCAAACGCTTTCTTTGAAAAAACTTTAACTGATTTGACTGTAAAGGTTATTTTCCCTATTATTTAAAGTTATTTTTTTGTTAAAGTGGAGATTCCCTTTAATAAGCTGGCTCCTTGGTTACGGGCAAAATGACACCTGGAAAACTGGAAAACAATCTTGGTAACCCCGGTTGGATGTTCTTACCCACGGAGCTACAAAAATCCCTAGGGAGCTAGCTCGTTTATCTAGATTTGTAATGGACAATGTGGCCGTTGATATGCCAACTCCACATGTTCTACAGTACACCATAATTCATATAGACGAACTGGTTATGAAACCTCGAAAACTTTAAAAGCGAGAACAGTACGGAACCCATTAAGTGACATTAAATTGCGCTTTTAATTTCAAATCTCCGAAGTTTTGCCTGCGTTTTGACTTTTTTCCCGACTTTTTTCGGAATGCCGCTGACCCCTACCTACCTTGGGTGTCTTGAAAAGAGAGAGGTCTAAGAGCCCAAGATTCGAAAACGAAGAAATTAACGCCTCAATTTGGCTAACCCTAGTCTAACTAGGCCTGAAGTTGGGTTTTAAGCCTAGGGTTACTTTCTTCGTTTTCGAGTCTTAGATAGGGTCATAGGGGTCTTTGTTTTCAAGACACCCAGGTAGTTGGGGTCGGCAGCCTTCCGAAAAAAGTCGAGAAAAAAGTCTGGAAAAAGGTCAGGAAGAAAATAGGGAAAAAAGTCGGGAAAAACGTGTGGACGCAGGAAAAAGGTTGAGGGAAAAACTCAGAACAGGGGCTGAACTTCGGAGGACATTGAAAATTAAGAGCGTAATTTAGTGGCACTTAATGGGCTCCGTAGAACAGTAACATCGCGCTTCATGTTAACTTGACCGTGATCAAGCACAATCTTTTGCCCTCGATTCACAACTGGGTTCTGAATAAATTAATCGAAACTTTTGATTGGCTGTCTTTTAGAAAAAGGGTGCGGTTTGTGCATGGGTAGGGCGAAAATTAAACAGCGAACAAAAACATATAACAAAGAAACATGTCGAGTTTCTTAACCATCTCTGTATATTAACTATGATTACACTGGCCTTGAAAGTTGAAACATAGGGTCTTTTCGGGGCAATGAAACACAATCATGACAGAACAGAGCATTCAACAACAACTGTTAAAAATCCCAACTGGCCGGAGGCAAGCTAGTTGACTATTTACAAGTGCAGCTGAGAAGTTGAGCCAGGGACGACCAGGAACAAGTTCAACCAGGGCCCAGAACGTGCTTGAACCCGGGATCTCCAAATCTCAAGGCAAGCGCTAACTACTGGGCCGCACTGACTCTATAACCTGCATCTATGGTTGCATGTGAAAATTAGTGGCACATGATATTGTAGAGCCCGCAGACCAGCGGGAAACATTGTCCTTTCATAACCAAGATAACCGGGCCTAGTTTCCCAGGAGTTCTAGAAGGTCAATGGGAAGAGCATCACACTGCTGTTACTGAGGTCGTAAGTTCAAATCCTCCCTAGGATTTTAATTTTTTCAGTTGCCCTTTCGCCGTGGCGAAGTAACCAGCCTATCCTCTTTCCCACGAGCGCACCACACTGTATTACACTAAACATCTGTAGTGGCGTAAGGGCGACGTCGTTAATCTTCGTTGATTCAACTCGAAACGTTACTGGCCAGAAAGCTGGCGCTATGATGATTTGAGAAGTAATATGTCAAAGACGAGTGCAAGTATTTCATCAGGGGTTCCAAACCGAGAAACAGATGAGTGCTCTTAATGTCTCGACGTGTTTGGAACCCCTGATGAAGCTCGAAGCACGAGTTTTTGACATGACTTCTCAACCTTGTATGAGCACGTGGAGTGTAATGTGATGATCTTTTGTTTTATCAGACAAGTGATAGGTATTTATGAAGGAAATGATATTCAAGATTTGGGTGAGTTTAAAAGGTAGAACTTTTGAATAAATTTACATAATAGGTCGTGATGGCGAGCAAATCAGAATCACGTCGTTTTCGCCTGCCAAAATCGTCTCCAAGAAAGTGATTCGGTTAACGTAACAAGGCCATTCAAGTTTCAACTAAAGATACATTTTTGCCCAATGGCTGAGGTTAAGAGAGGTACAAGCGCCGGTTTTAGATTGCGGTGGAGTTTTCAAAGACTACGAACTACACAAGGTTCAAGCCTTGCATGCAGACATTGCTAAAACGGATGCCTTTCGCTGAACTACTGCGCGTCCAAATTCGTTTTAATCCTCTGGAC
>NC_090869.1:31248980-31263980 GCF_036669935.1 Montipora foliosa
TTCCAAAACTTAAACCGTTCGACGAAAGTATATTTCCGAGGACTATAGTAATCATCAAATTGCGTCACACCGCATCAATCTTTTTCTTATCCTCTTCCCGCTCAAATTCAAAGGTGTTTAACGCCTCAAGACCATCCTCCCCGATACAATGGAGCAGAAGAGCAGCTTGGATTTCTTCATCCTTCCGATCAGTTTCGGTTGCCTTCACGTCGTTTACCGCTGCCACCATATCATGATTATTGACTAAAGGAACACAGCACGTACAAATATGGTGCTTGACGCTACAACTAACCGCCAATAAATCACGTGAAGCTATGATCCTCGCAGTTATGAACGCAATTTTTGCAATTGCGTAAAGAAGCCTAAAAAATTCAGGACCTCAACGGGGTTTGAACCCGTGACCTCGCGATACCGGTGCGACGCTCTAACCAACTGAGCTATGAAGCAACTGACGTTGGGAGCTGGTCATTTTACCGAAAGTATATGTCGCAATGGAAACACCTGGAACAAAACTTTTTATTCCGAAGGGATTTGAATGGGTTCACTGACATTGATTTAGCCCGCCGATTTGGTCTATTCACACTGAAACGTCAATTTAGTTTTGAAGTGATTTAATTTACCAGGCCTTAAATTTGTGTCTTTTATCTACTGTACGGGCTAACAAGGTTTTAAACAATTTTGAAAATTATAGTTAAAACCCTTTTTTACAATGACTGCAAAAATTCTCGCGCGCTCATTGGCTAATTTTTATTGTCAGTAAGCGGACAGACACATAAATTATAATGCGGACGCGATATTGCTCGCGTCAGATTGAAGTTTCTAGCATTTTGGTCTCGCTTTCTTCTCGTGTTTTGACTTAATTTTGAGCCCTCTGCCTTTTTGTTATTGTAAAAAACAAATTGATGTCAGTTTTTTCATGCGTCTGTCCTGTTATTGACAATGAATTTCGTCATAACATTGTCAAAGTAGTCTGCGAATCCACTCGGCTATCGCCTCGTGGATCCACAGCTACTTTGACAATGTTTTGACGCAATTCATGATCAATAACAGGACAGACGCATGAAAAACTGACATCAATTTGTTAAATAGACTTAGATGGCTGACGAAAGCGCTAAACGAGAGAGCCGCAGGGCCCAAACAATTTATTGCTTTCCTCAGAGAGTCAGGGGAGGAAAACTTTCAAGATAATTTCAAAATACAGAAGGAAAACACTTTTCAGGATAGGAATATTCAATTTTCCAGGGTTTCTAGGCTTTTTCGACAAGTGCATGTTTGCATAGTTTTTTGTTGTAGCGGGAAGAAATTTGACTGAAGTGAGGTTAGATTGAAATCATTTTGGTTATGTAGCTGAGCCAGTTTGGTGGGCCAGTTGTGAACACACCATTACTAAAAAGCAAGTAAGCCACGAAGCCCCTTGAAATGAGTCGATGTCAACTTTCAAGAGACATTGTTATTTAAAAGGATTGAAACTACAACAATTTATCACATAACAGCAATGTTATGGTACCATGTAAAACACCAGTCATGGCTAAACAAGATCCAGTCATCTTTGTGACGTAACAAGTTACCATGGCAACGGGAAAGCCTTGCAAAAACACCCTATATTTTGGCTTTAGTTGCTCATATCTGACAAAGAACTTGGTGACCCCAATGTTATATTGCACAACGGTGATCAGCAGGCCAGGATAAAACTCTCTACAAAGTTTAAGAAAATTCTGTTGAGCGGATTCAGAGCTACCTTAAATTTTCAATTATTTAAGGTGGCTCTGAATCTGCTAAACAGAATTTTTTTAAACTTTGCAAAAAGTTTTATTATGGCATGCTAATTACATTTTAGAAATAAAAAATGGAGGCCACCTAGTTCGTTTTTGAGATACGAGCAGCTAAAGCCAAAATATGGGATGTTTTTGCGGGGGTTTCCTGTTGCCATGGTAACTTTTTACGCCCCAGAAATGACCGAATCTTTTTCAGCAAAAATTGGTGTTTGATATGGTACCATAACATTGCTGTTAAGTGGTAAAGTGTTGTAGTGACAATCCTTCTAATAAGAGCGTTTCTTTCAAGTGTTGAAACTGGTTTGAGCCACCTTAACGGCCAGCACAAAAATTGGTACTTCCGGATATAGTTACCTCCTTACGAGGCCTTTATCATTCCCTTTCAATAACGTATAAACCCATCGGTGGTTTTATCTAAGGTTGATGGTGGTTTTACCTTCCCTTCCCTCCAATGATAAATTGAAAGTTCTTGTAGTCAAACAGGACAAGTTCTTCCGTATCGCCATCTTGCAAGTTGTAGCTTAGAGGCGTTCCCATATTCTGCGTATCATTGGTTCTCATCCATAAACAGACCGTCAGTGCAGTGAGCTCTGGCATTCCATGCATGATGACATAATCCTCAATTCCTCTGTGTGGGAATAGCAGAGTGTAATCGTTTTCTTGTGAGGATGTACACACGCCTAAACCCAAGACAGGTTGAGAAAGTAGAAACTGAAGGTGAGTTATCTAGGACATGATAAACAAATCAATCAATCAATCAATCAATCAATCAATCAATCAATCAATCAATCAATTAAATAACTAAGTACATTATTAATCAATAGTATTTCCTAGAAAACAATCTCATAACTCAATTCAAACGGTCAATTTTTTCTCCTACTGCCTCCTCTGTTTATGTAAGGTCAGTTTTTCTTTTTTGAATTTTGCCCTCCATTGTATATTTCTGCCATCAATTGCTGAAAAATTCCCACCATTCAAAACCAGTCTGTTTCTTCGAGTGCAGCGTACAACATGCCTTTCATTTTTTTTTTAATCGGAGAAGCGAGCCGAGGATGGCCCTGCTAATATCCTCTGCTTGCTCACGGTAGAGGGGATCGAATTGATGAGTATCGTCTTAGCTGCAGGTGCTATGGTGTAATCTGTTTCTAATAACGGTAACCTTGTGTCTCCGATTCCGGAATTAACAAAAACTATATAATCTGTTGCGTATTAATCCAATTCGATCTCAAGAATGGTTCCCAGCTGCTACTGGGTGCTTTTGAGGAGTTCAAATTTTGACGGCCAAACAGGGCCCCAGTCTTTGCTTTTAATTAACAATTACACCCTTCGCCCGCAAGGGCTACGGGTCAATAGCCCACCCAGCGAAGCCGAATGGGCTTTTGACCCGTGGCCCTTGAGGGCGAGGGGGCTAATTGTTTTAGTATCACCCAATTTGTCGGAAAGAAAAGGCAACTATAAAGTTAGCAAATGCAAGTTGAAGAAATTTTTATTTGCGAACAAAACGAAAGAAAGCGTCACACTTTTCGCTACTCGAGGACTATTACTAATAGTCCTCTAGAAGCGTAGCCAATCAAAACGCAGGATTTGCATTAGTCCACTAATTGGATGATACTAATACACGATAGCTTACATGATACATTTGTTAATAGAGCGTTTTCATGTGACGTCACGGCGGCCATATTGGTGTTCCCAAACAATGGAACAGCAGCCATGTTTTTGTCCACAACTAATCCTCCGGGAATTGAGCTCTATTATCATGCAAACGTTTTCTTTTGTTTCGGTGGAAAAACAAGGTTACTGATCACGTGAGTGAAAACACTATATTTCGACCAAAATTGGTGTCCCAAGAGAGTATCAGACCGGGCGATGGTGTCGGTTTGTACTAAAGCAAACGTTTCCGGATTCGAGACCAAACCTGAACGTTTTGGGGTTTTTGCAGACAGAATATTCCTTCAGTGAAGAAACTTCCCATTCTGAATCGAATGTGAAAACGTTCAAGCCCGTTTACATGAAGAAAAGATGTCCCCTGCAATTATAAGAGGGCCATTCTTTTAGTCCAGTTAACTCTGGGCCGAGCGTTTACAGGCCTAAAATGCTGCAAAGAGCAGCAACGAATAACCGAGTCAAGAGCTGGCCGCTTAGAACTGACAAAAACTCAGTGTGACTATACGAAATCGAGATCTCCCGGAGATGGCTCGCGAGAGAGCACCCAGCCAACTTTTTGTTTCTCGTATAAACGTTTCTCCGCGTTTTAATAAGAAATGTAGGAAAAGTTGATCCTCTCCGAAAATACCGGGGGATCTTTTAAGCCGGAAGACCTTTTTCTTCCTGCTGAGGGAGCTTTTCAATCAGAATCAATCAGAATTCATCCGAGCGGTTTCATATGAAAAATAGTTGGTTTTTGGAGATTGGTTTAACTCCTTTTATTCTGATATCAGCAGAAACGTTCTGAGATATTACCGTGATGCAACTGGAATCTTGTCAGTAATTTTTGTTAGTAGAATAAAGACTTTCCATGCTTGATTTCTCGTGAGATATAGGCAAACATAACGCAACCTCGGTTTATGAATTGTTTAAAGTTGTGTAAAGTTTGTAAACAGTGCTCTTACTAATCCCGGATTATACCTCACTGATCCGAATGCTTTGTTTAACACGAATCCGATAAAATTAATGTAAACCGTTGCGTTCTACGAGCGTTATCAAACCTCACGTTCTTCGCAGTTATGTCCTTCGAGCCCTGCAGCACATAGGCAACGGTATCCTCGGTCTGTAAAACCGGTTTGACAGGTTCCTTTGTTTTTGCAAGGGTTGCGCACACAAGCATTCTGAAATAGCAAAGTCAAATAAATTATCATCTAAAACTTCTAATAACGAAAGGTTTTAAAAAACATTTCAGAATTAGTCTCGCGTAGACATAAGTGACAGGAACTCGCTGCAAACTCATCCTTGACAGCTCTATTTTGACTCGATTCAATTAGCATGCGCCAACTGAACATTACGAAAATGTGGATTCTTGTGGGACCTTTAACAAGCTTACCTTTTACAGTTGTATGATGACTTGTTAGGGCCTTATCTTATCTTATCTCCAATGGGAGGAATTTCTCAATTTTTGATTTACTGTGAAAAGTGCGTAGTACTTGGAACTTCTTTTTGATACCGTGAATTAACATCCGTATAGTTTGTAGTTTGTTGCTTTTGAACGAGTCCAGTACAGAAGTACATGCATTAGCTATGCATTATGTAGTTAAATGCGATATGATAGCGATTTTGAAATGTGCAAAAATTGCCAAAATCGTGATTCTTGTCGGGAACTTGTATCATTCATCTTTTCAGCTTTTAAGAATTTGGCGTTTTTGCGGCGAATTCGCAAAATTTTCGCAAAATCACAAACATCGCGAGTCCTAGTTGGCGACTTGTCTTCTTTTCACCTTTTACGATTTTTACCAAAAATTGCAATCTTTTTAGCTGCGTGCAAACCTGGACATAAGTGGAAAAAGCACGTTAAAACGGTTAAAAGGTGAAGCTGTACCGAACAAGTAGTTTTTACCTCAGCCCCGCAGTATTTGTACGCTGGGTTCAATTTCAGGTTATCCGTGTGATCTTCATAAGTTGAATTGTTCAATTCACATTGGTGGCTTTCAGGTTCACCTGCCTCCATTTGGAAATTATAACTGACACAATCCGGCTCTAAGTAGCAAAGCATCTGGCATAAGGCTTCGCTTTTGACATCAGTGACTCGTATAAGGTGATTTATCAGACGTTGTCCACTGAATGCTTCATCAGAATCAAATACTAATTCACGACATTGGTCTGAAAGGAAATGAAAAAGTAAACGGCACACACAGGCTTTCTAACGTTGGCGTCAAAGGGACATACATTTTCTCCACTCTTTCTTTTTACTTGCGACTTACTTGCTACTTAGCTGCAACTTACTTGCTACTTAGCTTGGTTAGCCCTAACCCTAAGTCGTCAAAAAGTAACAAGTAGCAGCTAAATCGCAAGAAAGTAGCAAGTAGCAGCTAAGTAGCAAGTAAGTCGCAAGTAGAAAAAAAAGAAAGATTAGAGAAAACGTATGTCCCTTTGAAGCCACCGTACTTTCTGTGGGAATCATGTTATTAATTACTTTCCTAGGGTGCGTTTTTTTGGGAAAATCCGAAAACGGATTCTTGAATCCAAAAACGGGTTTTGCGTTTTTTTGGAAAAATCCAAAAACGGATCATGAATCTTAAGTATCCACACTCGAGGAGGATACTTCGGATGAAATCTAAATCCGGATTTTTGAGATTCATCGTTTTAGCGTTTTTTGGGGAAAGGATTTGAAAAAAATGTTTTTGACAAGCGGTTTTCCATGCAAAAATGATACGCAACAGCTATCGTACGTGACAGTTTAGCCCAAATATTTTTCTCGCGCCACTTTTACCGTGCGATCGAAGACATGAATACGGTAGGTCGAAAATAGTTAGGTTTCCTTCAAATTTCACACCAGAAATTACACTAAAAGTTTCTTGACAGCAATAATATTGTTAGCACCTTTCCTACAGCGAAAACAGCATGTTTTTCGTCATTTCTTTTTATTGAAGGTTTTTTTTTTCTGGTGGCATTTTCATTTAAGAATTAAGCCAAAAGAAACTTAACCGCTATTTTTTCTTGTTTTTAAAATTTGCACGCAACTCTGGGTTTGTTTGTTTGCGTTGTCATGAAAAATAATCCTTTTTCGGATTGTTCGTCTTTTTGACGCTGAAAATCCTTTGATTCCGTTTGAAAACGCAGGTACGTTAATTAACAATAATCTTGCTTGGAAGTTTTGCAGTTTGAACAAAGTCGGCCATTAGGGAAGTGAACCACGTCAAATTAAAAAAAACAACAAACCAGCAAGTTTTTAATCTGCAGCCGGTAATGTAGCCTCAGGGCTTTTTTTCTTGAAGCACAACAACCCGTCACTCCTAGTACACTACTTCTACTGAACGGTCAACCGAGAACACGGGAGACGGCACCCTGCATGTTTGTCAAAACTAAAGAAAAAGCCTTTCGGTGATGGACTAGACCGCAATTTTCTACAGGTAAAATTATAAAGAAAATCGTAAACCTTACATTGTGCCATAAAACGAGAAAGAAAGGGAATAAAAGTTAACAAACTTTGTTAAAAAGAATGCTATATTGTCCCCGTTTGGTTTGTCATGTGCGGCTGGAATATAATACTGATTCTAATACCACCAAAGTCATCTTACCTTGATGAGAATCGCAGAAGCTTCCAAGACGTATAAGTTGCGAGAACACAAGGAACAAAACGCTGAAAGCGTCTGTGGAAAACATTTAATTCAGGTTTTTAATAACATACGCAGAGTTGGAGAAAGCTCGATCTTCTGAATAAAGAGCAAGTCTTTGTTTTAATGCATCAATAAATTAATAAGGGTCGTGGTATTGCTCGCCCAATCTAAACCAATCAACATTTGTTAGTCCATCTGCGGTATCGCAACAATTACGAGTTATTTACATAAAATAATTGCAAGGGCACCCCAGGACCTCCCTGGCTACGCCCCTGGAGCCCACCCGCTCTGTGTGTGTGTGTGCAACTTAGCGCCAAAAAAACCAAGACCACTTTAGATATGCTCCTCGTGACCTGTTATTCGGAATGAAGATTCAGGAAACATCTCTCTCCACACAACATTTTTTGCAATGCATGAGTTGGTGCTTAATATGCGTCGGTTAGCTCATTGCTTCAGATCACGTCAATGGAAACACGCTGTGTAAATAGTTGGACCTACGTAAAACACAGTGAAATGATTCAGTAAAGAAACTGTACTCAAAGGGTTCTCCAGATCCGGTTGATAAACGCATTGAATCCAGTATTTGAAGACCAATGTGGTGGGGTTCGAGCTGGGAAGCAAGAACAGTAGTTAAGTATTTCGAATTCCAAAAACAAATTTATCAGGAAGACACTGGGAATTATATTTTTAATTTATGTTGAAGTCCTCACTGAAATACAAATTTTAAAGATGAAAAGTTGCCATACGAGGTATCAGTGCGAGCATAAAGTGTCCATATGACCAATAGGGGTATTCAGACGGGGACGGCAATCCCAAGTGACCTGTTCTCTCTTTTTAAGAAAAGATTACTAAAAAATATGAGGCACGGTGGCCTCAGGGTTAGTGCAATCGACTGCGGATCGAGTGGTCCGGGTTCGGGTCCTGGCCAGGGACATTGTGTTGCGTTCTTGGGCAAGACACTTTACTCTCACGGTGCATCTCTCCATCCAGGTGTATAAATGGGTACCGGTGAAGTTAATGCTGGGGGTAACCCTGCGATGGACAGGCATCCCATCCAGGGGGGGAGTAGAAATACTCCTAGTGGCTTTATACTACAGAACCGGAGATAAGCGCGGGCCTGATGGGCCTTCTAGGCTTGTAACAGACTTTAACTTTACTATAAAAATGTGGGAAACACCACTGGCCTGGCACGCGAAATGTTCTCTTCCGGTTGCCGTCCGCGTCTAAAAAACGCGCGTACTTAAGCTCCCTATTTTTTCCAGTTCCACGCGCCCCTCGACGACTTGTTTTCATTTTTCTAAACTGAATTTGGGTGTACGTCAATCAAATGTTAAGTTTCCATGACGAATTCGACTGCCGCATTTGATTGACGTCCATCCAAATTTAGTTTGAAAAAAAAAAAAAAAACCAATCCGTTGAGAGGCGGGTGCGACTGATAACCGCCGTAATGTAAATTTATTTTTTCATAAAAAAAGTTTGAAATTTCGCCTTGCGCCACGCCTTACTCGACTGACCTGGCGCTAAGGCCTGAGGTCTGATATCAAAATAAGCACTTTCCTCCTTTTTATCGGCGAAAGAGGTGCGAGTGTCATTTCGTATTAATGTGCCCGATGGGTTTATTGTCCGTAATTAAATGTATAGGAATGAATAAATGTGTCCTAAGGCTTAACCCAGGCTTTCACTCTTGGTCAGTTGTAAAAAGAATCTAAGAGGAAAATTCAAAATTGCTTCTGACAGGTTGAACTTCGTCAAAAGGGTGGTTGTGTATTCCCAAGATGGGAAACGGCTCGTAATAACAAAATAAGAATTTGGTAGGTAATAAGACAAAAAATACATCGTTGGCCATAAAACGTCAGCGCAGTGAACTGAACTACGTTTACCCTTTAATTCGCAGGTTGTCTTTCATGTCTTTTCGTATTTAATTAAAGTTGAAACCTTCAAACTGGTTAACAAGTGGGTAGCGGAATTACTTTTAACGAGCCTCGCAAATGAGACTTAAAGTGGGCCCAAGGGATCACATCGCCGAGCCCTATAGAACACGACTTAGACATCCGCTGTATCTCTTCCTCGTCTTTGACGTGATCCCAGATATTGACACCTGTCATTTCACCGATGAAGCACTGATTGGCGTCAAAGGATCCCCCAAATCTGTCTTGCTCCTGGCCCAGTACCAGAGCTCCGTCAGTGCGAATCACATGCCCTGTAAAAAACGGAGAATGGCTTCTCAGAGAAATAAACTTGGACTGTACTTTCAAATATTGTCATTAGACACTTGTTTGTTCAATGATGTTAGAAGGTGTGATGTGCATCACACTGAGTTGACGTAATTTTGTAATACCGTCATATGACATGTTCAGGCATAGTGTTTCCAAACAAATTTCTTCGAAATTTGTTTTATAAAAGGAAAACTGATTTTAAAACCACTTGTCTTCACTTTCAAATTTCGTGGGCGCGGTTATCTTGAATAATTGTGACGTGTTACGGTTGCCCTATCGTCCTGACACAGAGAACTTTTGTCTAATAACAACAGGGCAACTGTAACACGCTACAATTATTCAAGATAGCGGCGCCCGCGAAATTTGAAAACAAAAGTAGGCCATCCTAAAAATTTATTTCGGATGGAAACGCTTACTTTGAAAAAAAATTAACTGATTTGACTGTAAAGATTATTTTCCCTATTATTTAAAGTTATTTTTGTGTTAAAGTGGAGGTTCCCTTTAATAAGCTGGCTCCTTGGTTACGGGCAAAATGACAACTGGAAAACTGGAAAACAATCTTGGTAACCCCGGTTGGATGTTCTCCTTACCCACGAAGCTACAAAAATCCCTAGGGAGCTAGCTCGTTTATCTAGATTTTCAATGGACAATGTGCCCCGTTGGTATGCGAACTCTGCATGTTCTACATTTAAACAATAGAGTGTTTCTGTCGAGGAACTATCGGCTGATAGTTGCCCCGCGGAAATTTGATGTTCTTAAAACTAGCATATTTGCCCGAGAAGCGAAGCTTCGAGGGCAAATATGCTAGTTTTAACAACATCAAATTTCCAAGGGGTGACTATCAGACCGATAGTTCCGAGACATAAACACTCTATTGTCTTTATTGTTCACTACTAAATTTTCTTCCGCGCGCCAGCTCAAAAATCATGTTGAATTATTTTTAACTTTATTAGACGAAAGCCGTGTCAGCCAACGTAAAATTTGAAAAACAAAACAAACAAAAACCCTCTTAATACAATTTCGATTGTTTATTTTCCATAAGGCCGCTTGTTTACAGAGGTATTTTTAGCGGACGACTACTATCCATCCGGGTATTTTCCTCGGACGGGGCACTATGGGCTGATAGTGTCTCTCCGCGGACGAACACCATCGCGTCACGTGATCAATTTAAACCAATAAGAATCGGAGAAAATTTAGTGGTGAACTATAATACACCATAGTTCATATAGAGGAACTGGTTATGAAACCCCGAAAGCTTTAAAAGCGAGAACAGTACGGAACCATTAAGTGACATTAAATTGCGCTTTTAATTTCAAATCTCCGAAGTTTTGCCTGCGTTTTCACCTTTTTCCCGACTTTTTTAGGAATGCCGCTGACCCCTACCTACCTTGGGTGTCTTGAAAAGAGAGAGCTCTAAGAGCCCAAGATTCAAAAACGAAGAAATTAACGCCTCAATTTGGCTAACCCTAGGTGTAACTAGGCCTGAAGTTGGGTTTTAAGCCTAGGGTTAGCCAAGTGAGGGTTTTGGGTTACTTTCTTCGTTTTCGAGTCTTAGGGTCTTAAGGGTCTTTGTTTTCAAGACACCCAGGTAGTTGGGGTCGGCAGCCTTCTGAAAAAAGTCGAGAAAAAAGTCTGGAAAAAGGTCAGGAAAAAAATGGGGAAAAAAGTCGGGAAAAACGCGAGGACGCAGGAAAAAGGTTGAGGGAAAAAGTCAGAACGCGGGCAGAACTTCGGAGGACATTGAAAATTAATAGCGTAATTTTGTGGCACTTAATGGGGTCCGTAGAACAGTAACATCGCGCTTCATGTTAACTTGACCGTGATGAAGCATAATCTTTTGCCCTTGATTCACAACTGGGTTCTGAATAAATTAATCGAAACTATTGATTGTCTGTCTTGAACATACAACAACAACTGTTAAAAATCCCAACTGGCTAGTTGACTATTTACAAGTGCAGCTGAGAAGTTGAGCCAGGGACGACCAGGAACAAGTTCAACCAGGGCTCAGAACGTGCTTGAACCCGGGATCTCCAAATCTCAAGGCAAGCGCTAACTACTGGGCCGCACTGACTCTATAACCTGCATCTATGGTTGCATGTGAAAATTAGTGGCACATGATATTGTAGAGCCCGCAGACCAGCGGGAAACATTGTCCTTTCATAACCAAGATAACCGTGCGTAGTTTCCCAGGAGTTCTAGTAGGTCAATGGGAAAAGCATCCCACTGCTGTTACTGAGGTCGTAAGTTCAAATCCTCCCTAGGATTTTAATTTTTTCAGTTGCCCTTTCGCCCGTGGCGAAGTAACCAGCCTATCCTCTTTCCCACGAGCGAACCACACTGTACTACACTAAACATCTATAGTGGCGTAAGGGCGACGTCGTTAATTTTCGTTGATTCAACTCGAAACGTTAGTGGCCAGAAAGCTGGCGCTATCATGGTTTGAGAAGTAACATGTCAAAAAGGAGTGCGAGTGTTTCATCAGGGGTTCCAAACACCGAGAAACAGATGAGTGCTCTTAATGTCTCGAGGTGTTTGGAACCCCTGATGAAGCACAAAGCACGAGTTTTTGACATGACTTCTCAACCTTGTATGAGCACGTGGAGTGTAATGTGATGATCTTTTGTTTTATCAGACAAGTGATAGGTATTTATGAAGGAAATGATATTCAATATTTGGGTGAGTTTAAAAGGTAGAACGTTTGAATAAATTTACATAATAGGTCGTGATGGCGAGCAAATCAGAATCACGTCGTTTTCGCCTGCCAAAATCGTCTTCCCAAGAAAGTGATTCGGTTAACGTAACAAGGCCATTCAAGTTTCAACTAAAGATACAAATAATAGACCTTTTCAGCTTGTACATTTTGTTTTCCCAATACAGGTCACGTGATAATACTCAGGAGGTTTGGTCCTTTGTTTTGTTCATTAAAAAGAGTGCATGCAGACTTATTCATGCTTGCTTGCACTCTTTTTAATGAACAAAACAAAGGACCAAACCTTCTGAGTATTATCACATGACCTGTATTGGGAAAACAAAACGTACAAGCTGAAAAGGTCTATTGGGCTGTTAACATTTTTGCCCAATGGCTGAGGTTAAGAGAGGTACAAGCGCCGGTTTTAGATTGCGGTGGAGTTTTCAAAGACTACGAACTACACAAGGTTCAAGTCTTGCATGCAGACATTGCTAAAACGGATGCTCTTTCGCTGAACTACTGCGTGTCCAAATTCGTTTTAATCCTCTGGACGCTACCGCGAAAGTTCTATGTTAAATGTTTGGAAAATTTTAAATGTATTGTGTTCGGGTGGTTTCTTTATTTGTTTTTTCCCTCGAAGGTTTATTAGCATAGGGGTTTATTAAAATTCAAGTGTCTTGATCAGTGTTTTGACTAGTTTTTTAACTAACTCGGGCGTTTCTTGATCTGTAGTTTCATTGGGTATCAAGATACATGCACCTGACCAAAATGGGGCACTCCGATTGGCTAAAAGCCTTATGAATTATTAATGCCTTTTGAGAAACAAATGGAAATCTTTTATGCAAGATAAACCGAGTGAATACATGTTGTATTAAAACCAATACGTTATCCGAATATTTAGGAATTTTTGAACGTACTAAAATGTTTACCTTCTTTAAACTCCCCATCCTTTTCCTTCTTGCCATCTTTATAGAGTCTCCAATAACCGTCGCTGTTATCCCACGTTACACAGATGTGATGCCACAACCCATCGTTTGCAGCTACATTGGTTCGCCTGGAATGACAAAACCTGAAGAGTTACATCTTGTACCCCATAGACCAAATCGGCCAACTCAATGTTGTGCCCAATTCAAATCTCCCGGGGTTAAGATTCTTCGTGTATTGTATTTGCATTATAATGTAGCATCCACATTTAAACGATATGGACATCACGTTTAATGACTAACAGAACACAGCACATACAAGTATGGCCGCTCCCAACTACAACGAACCGCCAACAAGTCATGTGACCGGAAGTATATGTCACACCTTCCCACCGAGGCTAACTGGTGATTACATAGGGGAATGAGTACCTAAGCCAGTAACAGAAACGGATAAACCAATAAATGCGACCTCAACTTCTGTTGCCCTCATCACTCTCCATTAACGAAGTAGACTCGGGTTGTTTGAGAAAGTGTTTCCTTTTCCTTCGCAAGGAGGTTCCTGACTCAGTATCGAGGAGTGAGCCATATATCAGTGACAACCGCAGGAACCCAGGATCTATTCTCTCGCACTCTGACATTTCCCGCTGGCTCTAGACCCTTTAACCGCCTCGCATGATGGCGATCAAAATAAGATTTTTTTCCGTTGCTGAGCAGCCACTAGCTTTTCACGTGCATTCTTTGGTCGGAGCAGTTCCGCCGTGATTAGCAATTGGCACTTCAGAGGCCGACCGTTTGGCATCTGCGAGGGAGAGAGAGACCAATTCCAGCAACGGGGGTATTGCGATACTCCATCCAAGCAACATAGGGATCTTCCGCTTTCCTCAATGGTTGCTTGATTGTACCAATTGTTCTCTCACTCATACCATTGGACTGCGGGTAACCAGGACTGGAGGTTATCAGCTGGTACCTCCACGATGAAGCAAAATTTTGCAGCTCACGGCTTGCAAACGGCATATTATCCACCAACAATTCATCTTGGACCCCATGTCTGGCAAAGATGGAATTTAAATTAACCACGACAGAGGAAGACGTCGTATACGAAAGTAGGCTGACTTGAGGAAATTTGGAGTAGTAATCTACGACACACAGGTAATTCTATCCTCTAAATTCGAGAATATCAGCTCCTAGCTTTTGACAGGGTCTTCCAGGAACTTGACTTGATTTACTTCATTGTTAATTTCAGTTTACAGTGTCCCCAATTAGCGCTCCAGCGCGAGAACGACTAGACACTTAAATAAAGTTCCTTTCCTTTCCTTTCATGGGAAAAGAGGCTCCTTTTCATTGTTTCTTCGCCCCTCTGCACACTTGCTGCAGCGGGTGATTGTATCCTAGGACTGTGAGACCCTCTGCCTCTAGGGACGAACCGCCTCAGGAACTCTTCTCCTCCCTGATGGCCACCCGGACTGTGTTTGTTGCTGTAACACGATGAGACAATTATCTGTAGTGGTTGCTTCTTCCATCAGGGATTTAGAGGCCACACTAAGGTCCAAGTTGTTAACAAGACTGTGCATCAGACTGGAGGTCTTCATAGATTGACTCCTGTGACAGATACGCTCTGGATAAGGCATCTGGAACTGGAATTTTGGGGCCAGGACGGTATGAAATGTCGAAGGAATATCTCTGAAGTCTGAGAAGCATTCGCTGAAGCCTGCGGCATACTTGATTAAGATTTTTCTTTGTGACCGATTCTAGTGGTTTGTCACCTGTCACGATCTTCACTGGCTGGCTATAGACGTACTGATGAAACTTATCGCTGGCAAAAAACTATTGCCATCAGCTCTTTCTCGATCTGAGCATATGGTTCTGCTCAGAAGCTGTTAACGAACGTGACCCGAAAGCCGCTGAGTGACCCTCTTGAAGTAAATAGGCACCCAACCCATCTTTGAAGCATCAGTCTTAATAATTTCTTTGCCTACATCGAAAAGCTTTAGAACAGGTGCACAGATCAATAAGGCTTTAATGTCTTTAAAGGCTTTTTCCTGTGCAGGTAACCAGTGCCCTTCAGTATTACTCTTCGTAGGATGCGAAGGGGCTCCGATACTGCGTACAGGCTGGAAACAAACTCTCCGA
>NC_090869.1:31271480-31286480 GCF_036669935.1 Montipora foliosa
AAACCCATTTCTGTGTTACTCTTTTGAAACTATTAACTTTGCATAAATTATATTTGAATTTACGTCATAGCCGGACACAGTCTATCGCTCATGCGTCCAGCCGTCTCTTCTCGGGGAGTATACCAGAACTCGAGTGAGCGGCGGAAATCGAGCCTAGTTGATATGTACATATCACTGGTTTATGCATTTGTCAAACCCAGTTAGTCTCGCGTAGACATAAGTGACAGGAACTCGCTGCAAACTCATCCTTGACAGCTCTATTTTGACTCGATTCAATTAGTATGCGCCAACTGAACATTACGAAAATGTGGATTCTTGTGGGACCTTTAACAAGCTTATCTTTTACAGTTCTATGATGACTTGTTAGGGCCTTATCTTATCTTATCTCCAATGGGAGGAATTTCTCAATTTTTGATATACTGTGAAAAGTGCGTAGTACTTGGAACTTCTTTTATGAAGATTTGATACCGTGAATTAACATCCGTATAGTTTGTAGTTTGTTGCTTTTGAACGAGTCCAGTACAGAAGTACATGCATCAGCTATGCATTATGTAGTTAAATGCGACATGATAGCGATTTTTGCAATGTGCAAAAATTGTCAAAATCGTGATTCTTGTCGGGAACTTGTATTATTCATCTTTTCAGCTTTTAAGAATTTGGCGTTTTTACGGCGAATTCGCAAAATTTTCGCAAAATCACGAACATCGCGAGTCCTAGTTGGCGACTTGTCTTCTTTTCACCTTTTACGATTTTTACCAAAAATTGCAATCTTTTTAGCTGCGTGCAAACCTGGACATAAGTGGAAAAAGTACGTTAAAACGATTAAAAGGTGAAGCTGTACCGAACAAGTAGTTTTTACCTCAGCCCCGCAGTATTTGTACGCTGGGTTCAATTTCAGGTTATCCGTGTGATCTTCATAAGTTGAATTGTTCAATTCACATTGGTGGCTTTCAGGTTCACCTGCCCCCATTTGGAAATTATAACTGACACAATCCGACTCTAAGTAGCAAAGCATCTGGCAAAAGGCTTCGCTTTTGACATCAGTGACTCGTATAAGGTGATTTATCAGACGTTGTCCACTGAATGCTTCATCACAATCAAATAGTAATTCACGACATTGGTCTGAAAGGAAATGAAAAAGTAAACGGCACACACAGGCTTTCTAACGTTGGCGTCAAAGGGACATACATTTTCTCCACTCTTTCTTTTTACTTGCGACTTACTTGCTACTTAGCTGCAACTTACTTGCTACTTAGCTGCAACTTACTTGCTACTTAGCTTGGTTAGCCCTAATCCTAAGTCGTCAAAAAGTAACAAGTTGCAGGTAAGTCGCAAGAAAGTAGCAGCTAAATGGCAAGAAAGTAGCAAGTAGCAGCTAAGTAGCAAGTAAGTCGCAAGTAGAAAAAAAAAGAAAGATTAGAGAAAACGTATGTCCCTTTGAAGCCACCGTACTTTCTGTGGGAATCATGTTATTAATTACTTTCCTAGGGTGCGTTTTTTTGGGAAAATCCGAAAACGGATTCTTGAATCCAAAAACGGGTTTTGCGTTTTTTTGGAAAAATCCAAAAACGGATCATGAATCTTAAGTATCCACACTCGAGGAGGATACTTCGGATGAAATCTAAATCCGGATTTTTGAGATTCATCATTTTAGCGTTTTTTTGGGAAAGGATTTGAAAAAAATGTCTTTGACAAGCGGTTTTCCATGCAAAAATGATACGCAACAGCTACCGTACGTGACAGTTCAGCCCAAATATTTTTCTCGCGCCACTTTTACCGTACGATCGAAGACATGAATACGGTAGGTCGAAAATAGTTAGGTTTCCTTCAAATTTCACACCAGAAATTACACTAAAAGTTTCTTGACAGCAATAATATTGTTAGCACGTTTCCTACAGCGAAAACAGCATGTTTTTCGTCATTTCTTTTTATTGAAGGTTTTTTTTTTCTGGTAGCATTTTCATTTACGAATTTCTCCAAACCGATATTTTTTCTTGTTTTTAAAATTTGCACGCAACTGTGGGTTGGTTTGTTTGCGTTGTCATGAAAAATAATCCTTTTTCGGATTTTTCGTCTTTTTAACGCTGAAAATCCTTTGATTCCGTTTAAAAACGCAGGTACGTTAATTAACATTAATCTTGCTTGGAAGTTTTGCAGTTTGAACAAAGTCGGCCATTAGGGAAGTGAACCACGTCAAATTAAAAAAAAACAACAAACCAGCAAGTTTTTAATCTGCAGCCGGTAATGTAGTCTCGGGGCTTTTTTTCTTGAAGGACAACAACCCGTCACTCCTAGTACACTACTTCTACTGAACGGTCAACCGAGAACACGGGAGACGGCAACCTGCATGTTTGTCAAAACTAAAGAAAAAGCCTTTCGGTGATGGACTAGACCGCAATTTTCTACAGGTAAAATTATAAAGAAAATCGTAAACCTTAAATAGTGCCATAAAACGAGAAAACAAGGGAATAAAAGTCAACAAACTTTGTTAAAAAGAATGCTATATTGTCCCCGTTTGGTTTGTCAAGTGCGGCTGGAATATAATACTGATTCTAATACCACCAAAGTCATCTTACCTTGATGAGAATCGCAGAAGCTTCCAAGACGTATAAGTTGCGAGAACACAACGAACAAAAAGCTGAAACCGTTTGTGGAAAACATTTAATTCAGGTTTTTAATAACATACGCAGAGTTGGAGAAAGCTCGATCTTCTGAATAAAGAGCAAGTCTTTGCTTTAATGCATCAATAAATTATAAGGGTCGTGGTATTGCTCGCCCAATCTAAACCAATCAACATTTGTTGGTCCATCTGCGGTATCGCAACAATTACGAGGTATTTACATAAAATAATTGCTTAATATATAGATTTAGCCAAACCTAAAGGTGGACCCCAGAAAGCAATATAATGTATATGGAAATAATTATGCTTCTGCATATAGTACAAAATTGATCACCATTGGTGTATACAGTTCACAGTGATCAAACACCTCTGAGCTATCCTGGGTGCCAGAGGTTCTATTTTTCTTTCACGAGGGACGAGCGGCTAAAACGGAGAGGCGAAAAATACGAACGTTTAGAATCTTCCATGGAAATTCAGAATAAGATATCTTGCCAAACCGGTTTTCTACAGTGATGTTAAAGGGAAACTGTCACGAGAAGTGCATGCGCTAGCGTCTTGTGAAAACTTGAAAAGTATTAGGTTAACTTTTTTCAAGTTGAATCGACAAATTCAAAATGGTGTCCACTGGGAAGGGCCACGGTGGCCAAAGGAGATACTCCGGCGAATATACGTGACACACGCGTGAATCCATGATGGCGGCTAGAATTTTCCGTGGGCTCGAGAGCAAACAAACTCGAGCATGCGCAGCTCATGACAGTGCACCTTTAATGTTGTTCCCAATTCAAGTCCTTAGGGAATAGAGCGTTTGATTTTGACAATTCCCATCGTGCAGCAACCAATCAAAAGCGACATGAAACCACAAACTAATTACCGTTTGTGGCTGCGGTTTAGTTTTCTTACGCGTGACTAGTTTCTTACTCGAAACACGATATTTCTAGCGTGCTTACCATTTAGCTAAAAAATCCGGAAATTTCGGTTTGAGGTCAAATGGAAAGGCAATTTTCCGGAAAATCTTTTCGGAAATTAGGACAACCTTCAGGGCTATCTTTAAGAGGAGGGAACGGAAAAGCGGACAATGGGAATGGGGAATGGGGAACGGAGAATCTTTAAAAGCAGGAATCTTTAAAGTGAGGATTCTTTAAAAGCGGGAACGGGGAATGTTTAAAAGCGGGAAGCTCTGGGAATTACTGATTAATTAACTAAAATAAATTTACTCATTATAATTATATCGCACGCTAAAGCATATCTGTTTAGCAGTCTAGTGGAGCGGTTCAAATCTCGATTCTTACTCTTTGAGATCCGCTACACCGACAGAAGAATTAACCGCCTTGATTCATCTTAACTCCAGTCTGTGAAGTTTTTAAATTGAGTTTCGCAGCGATAAATATCAAGTACTAATGGAAAGACGTACTACTTAACGACAGATATATGGCACACACAATGGGTTCTTGGTTTTGTCACAGACAACCCTTGAATTCTTAAGCTTTGCGTGACGCGACATGTAAATACCCCCTAAGTTGCAGGTGATATAAATTACTCTGTTCCAGTCTTACAGATATGGTTTTTATTATGTTTTATTATGTTGTTGAGTGCCACAAAGTGGAGGGGGGGGGGGGGGGGGGGGGGGCACGGGCACCCCAGGACCTCCCTGGCTACGCCCCTGGAGCCCACCCGCTCTGTGTGTGTGTGCAACTTAGCGCCAACAAAACCAAGACCACTTTCGATATGCTCCTCGTGACCTGTTAATCGGAATGAAGATTTAGTAAACATCTCTCTCTCCACACAACATTTTTTGCAATGCATAAGTTGGTGCTTAATATGCGTCGGTTAGCTCATTGCTTCAGATCACGTCAATGGAAACACACTGTGTAAATAGTTGGACCTACGTACTTTCAACAACACGGCGGTAAAACACAGTGAAATGATTCAGTAAAGAAACTGTACTCAAAGGGTTCTCCAGATCCGGTTGATAAACGCATTGAATCCAGTATTTGAAGACCAATGTGGTGGGGTTCGAGCTGGGAAGCAAGAACAGTAGTTCAGTATTTCGAATTCCAAAAACAAATTCATCAGGAAGACACTGGGAATTATATTTTAAATTTATGTTGAAGTCCTCACTGAAATACAAATTTTAAAGATGAAAAGTTGGCGTACGAGGTATCAGTGTGAGCATAAAGTGTCCATATGACCAATAAGAGTATTCAGACGGGGACGGCAATTCCAAGTGACCTGTTCTCTCTTTTTAAGAGATGATTACTATAAAAATGTGAGGCACGGTGGCCTCAGGGTTAGTGCAATCGACTCCGGATCGAGTGGTCCGGGTTCGGGTCCTGGCCGGGGAGATTGTGTTGCGTTCTTGGGCAAGACACTTTACTCCCACGGTGCCTCTCTCCATCCAGGTGTATAAATCATTACCGGCGAATTTAATGCTGGGAGTAACCCCGCGATGGACTGGCATCCCATCCAGGATGAAGTAGAAATGGTCCTAGTGGCTTCGACTACAGAGACCGGAGATAAGCGCGGGCCTGATGGGCCTTCTAGGCTTGTAACAGACTTTAACTTTACTATAAAAATGTGGGAAACACCACTGGCCTGGCACGCGAAATGTTCTCTTCCGGTTGCCGTCCGCGTCTCAAAAACGCGCGTACTTAAGCTCCCTATTTTTTCCAGTTCCACGCGCCCCTCAACGACTTTTTTTCATTTTTCGAAACTGAATTTGGGTGGACGTCAATCAAATGTTAAGTTTCCATGACGAATTCGACTGCCGCCAAGTGAACAGGACTATATTGCCATGGAAGCATTTGATTGACGTCCATTGACGTCAACAATCCGTTGAGGGGCGGGTGTGACTGATAACCGCTGTACTGTAAATTTATTTTTTCATAATAAAATTTTGAAATTTCGCCTTGCGCCACGCCTTACTCGACTGACCTGGCGCTAAGGCCTGAGGTCTGATATCAAAATGAGCACTTTCTTCCTTTTTTTCGGCGAAAGAGGTGTGAGGGTCATTTCGTATTTATGTGCCCGATGGGTTTATTGTCCGTAATTAAATGTATAGGAATGAATAAATTTGTCCTAAGGCTTAACCCAGGCTTTCACTCCTGGTCAGTTGTAAAAAGAATCTAAGAGGAAAATTCAAAATTGCCTCTGACAGGTTGAACTTCGTCAAAAGGGTGGTTGTGTATTCCCAAGATGGGAAACGGCTCGTAATAACAAAATAAGAATTGGGTAGGTAATAAGACAAAAAATACATCGTTGGCCATAAAACGTCAGCGCAGTGAACTGAACTACGTTTACCCTTTCATTCGCGGTTGTCTTTCATGTCATTTCTTATTTACGTAAAGTGGAAACCTTCAAACTGGTTAACAAGTGGGTAGCGGAGTTACTTTTAACGAGCCTCGCAAATGAGACTTAAAGTGGGCCCAACGGAACACATTGCCGAGCCCTATAGAACACGACTTAGACATCCACTGTATCTCTTTCTCGTCTTTAACGTGATCCCAGATATTGACACCTGTCATTTCACCGATGAAGCACTGTTTGGCGTCAAAGGATCCCTCAAAGCTGTCTTGCTCCTGACCCAGTACCAGAGCTCCGCCAGTGCGAATCACATGCCCTGTAAAAAACGGAGAAAGGCTTCTCAGAGAAATAAACTTGGACTGTACTTTCAAATATTGTCATTAGACACTTGTTAGTTCAATGATGTTAGAAGGTGTGATGTGCATCACACTAAGTTGACGTAATTTTGTAATACCGTCATATGACATGTTCAGGCATAATGTTTCCAAACAAATTTCTTCGAAATTTGTTTTATAAAAGGAAAACTGATTTTAAAATCACTTGTCTTCACTTTCAAATTCCGTGGGCGCGGTTATCTTGAATAATTGTGACGTGTTACGATTGCCCTATCGTCCTGACACAAAGAACTTTTGTCTAATAACAACAGGGCAACTGTAACACGCTACAATTATTCAAGATGGCGGCGCCCGCGAAATTTGAAAACAAAAGTAGGCCATCCTAAAAATTTATTTCGGATGCAAACGCTTACTTTGAAAAAACTTTAACTGATTTGACTGTAAAGATTATTTTCCCTATTATTTAAAGTTATTTTTTTGTTAAAGTGGAAGTTCCCTTTAATAAGCTGGCTCCTTGGTTACGGGCAAAATGACAACTGGAAAACTGGAAAACAATCTTGGTAACCCCGGTTGGATGTTCTCCTTACCCACGGAGCTACAAAATTCCCTAGGGAGCTAGCTCGTTTATCTAGATTTTTAATGGACAATGTGGCCGTTGGTATACGAACTCCACATGTTCTACATTACACCATAGTTCATATAGACGAACTGGTTATGAAACCTCGAAAACTTTAAAAGCGAGAACAGTACGGAACCCATTAAGTGACATTAAATTGCGCTTTTAATTTCAAATCTCCGAAGTTTTGCCTGCGTTTTGACTTTTTTCCCCGACTTATTTCGGAATGCCGCTGACCCCTACCTACCTTGGGTGTCTTGAAAAGAGAGAGCTCTAAGAGCCCAAGATTCGAAAACGAAGAAATTAACGCCTCAATTTGGCTAACCTTAGGTCTAACTAGGCCTGAAGTTGGGTTTTAAGCCTAGGGTTAGCCAAGTGAGGGTTTTGGGTTACTTTCTTCGTTTTTGAGTCTTAGGGTCTTAAGGGTCTTTGTTTTCAAGACACCCAGGTAGTTGGGGTCGGCAGCCTTCCGAAAAAAGTCGAGAAAAAAGTCTGGAAAAAGGTCAGGAAAAAAATGGGGAAAAAAGTCGGGAAAAACGTGTGGACGCAGGAAAAAGGTTGAGGGAAAAAGTCAGAACGCGGGCAGAACTTCGGAGGACATTGAAAATTAATAGCGTAATTTAGTGGCACTTAATGGGCTCCGTAGAACAGTAACATCGCGCTTCATGTTAACTTGACCGTGATCAAGCACAATCTTTTGCCCTCGATTCACAACTGGGTTCTGAATAAATTAATCGAAACTTTTGATTGGCTGTCTTTTAGAAAAAGGGTGCGGTTTGTGCATGGGTAGGGCCAAAACAGCGAACAAAAACATATAACAAAGAAACATGTCGAGTTTCTTAACCATCTCTCTATATTAACTATGATTACACTGGCCTTGAAACATAGGGGCTTTTCGGGGCAATGAAACACAATCATGACAGAACAGAACATTCAACAACAACTGTTAAAAATCCCAACTGGCCGGAGGCAAGCTAGTTGACTATTTACAAGTGCAGCTGAGAAGTTGAACCCGAGACGACCAGGAACAAGTTCAACCAGGGCTCAGAACGTGCTTGAACCCGGGATCCCCAAATCTCAAGGCAAGCGCTAACTACTGGGCCGCACTGACTCTATAACCTGCATCTATGGTTGCATGTGAAAATTAGTGGCACATGATATTGTAGAGCCCGCAGACCAGCGGGAAACATTGTCCTTTCATAACCAAGATAACCGGGCCTAGTTTCCCAGGCGTTCTAGTAGAACAATGGGAAGAGCATCCCACTGCTGTTACTGAGGTCGTAAGTTCAAATCCTCCCTAGGATTTTAATTTTTTCAGTTGCCCTTTCGCCCGTGGCGAAGTAACCAGCCTATCCTCTTTCCCACGAGCGCACCACACTGTATTACACTAAACATCTGTAGTGGCGTAAGGGCGACGTCGTTAATTTTCGTTGATTCAACTCGAAACGTTACTGGCCAGAAAGCTGGCGCTATGATGATTTGAGAAGTAATATGTCAAAAACGAGTGCGAGTGTTTCATCAGGGGTTCCAAACCGAGAAACAGATGAGTGCTCTTAATGTCTCGAGGTGTTTGGAACCCCTGATGAAGCAGGAAGCACGAGTTTTTGACATGACTTCTCAACCTTGTATGAGCACGTGGAGTGTAATGTGATGATCTTTTGTTTTATCAGACAAGTGATAGGTATTTATGAAGGAAATAATATTCAATAGTTGGGTGAGTTTAAAAGGTAGAACGTTTGAATAAATTTACATAATAGGTCGTGATGGCGAGCAAATCAGAATCACGTCGTTTTCGCCTGCCAAGATCGTCTCCAAGAAAGTGATTCGGTTAACGTAACAAGGCCATTCAAGTTTCAACTAAAGATACATTTTTGCCCAATGGCTGAGGTTAAGAGAGGTACAAGCGCCGGTTTTAGATTGCGGTGGAGTTTTCAAAGACTACGAACTACAGAAGGTTCAAGCCTTGCATGCAGACATTGCTAAAACGGATGCTCTTTCGCTGAACTAATGCGTGTCCAAATTCGTTTTAATCATCTGGGGCCGGTTGCTCGAAGCATGGTTAGCGCTAACCGTTGGTTAAGAGGTATCAAAACCCATAGGCTTCCATGGTATTTAACGCTGGTTAGCGCTAACCATGCTTCGAGCAACCGGGGCCTGGACGCTAATGATAAAGGGTACTGCGAAAGTTCTATGTTAAATATTTGGAAAATGTTAAATGTATTGTGTTCGGGTGGTTTCTTTATTTGTTTTTTCCCCCGAAGGTTTATTAGCATAGGGGTTTATTAAAATTCAAGTGTCTTGATCAGTGTTTTGACTATTTTTTTAACTAACTCGGGCGTTTCTTGATCTGTAGTTTCATTGGGTATCAAGATACATGCACCTGACCAAAATGGGGCACTCCGATTGGCTAAAAGCCTTGTGAATTATTAATGCCTTTGAGAAACAAATGGAAATCTTCTATGCAAGATAAACCGAGTGAATACATGTTGTATTAAAACCAATTCGTTACCCGAATATTTAGGAATTTTTGAACTTACTAAAATGTTTACCTTTTTTAAACTTCCCATCCTTTTCCTTCTTGCCATCTTTATAGAGTCTCCAATAACCGTCGCTGTTATCCCACGTTACACAGATGTGATGCCACAACCCATCGATTGCAGATACACCAGTTCGCCTGGAATGACAGAATCTGAAGATATACATCATGTACCCCAAAGACCAAATCGGCCAACTCAATGTTGTGCCCAATTCAAATCTCCCTGGGTTAAGATTCTTCGTGTATTGTATTTGCATTATAATGTAGCATTCACATTCAAACGATATGGACATCACGTTTAATGACTAGCAGAACACAGCACATACAAGTATGGCCGCTCCCAACTACAACGAATCGCCAACAAGTCATTTGACCGGAAGTATATGTCACACCTTCCCACCGAGGCTAACTGGTGATTACATAGGGTAATGAGTACCTAAGCCAGTAACAGAAACGGATAAAGCAATAAATGCGACCTCAACTTCTGTTGCCCTCATCACTCTCCATTAACGAAGTAGACTCGGGTTGTTTGAGAAAGTGTTTCCTTTTCCTTCGCAAGGACGTCCCTGACTCAGTATCGAGGAGTCGGCCATATATCAGTGACAACCGCAGGAACTCAGGATCTATTCTCTCGCACTCTGACATTTCCCTCTGGCTCTAGACCCTTTAACCGCTACGCATGGCGATCAAAATAAGATATTTGCCGTTGCTGAGCAGCCACTAGCTTTTCACATGCATTCTTTGGTCGGAGCAGTTCCGCCGTGGTTGGCAATTTGCACTTCACAGGCCGACCGTTTGGCATCTGCGAGGGAGAGAGAGACCAATTCCAGTAACGGGGGTATTGCGATACTCCATCAAAGCAACATAGGGATCTTCCGCTTTCCTCAATGGTTGCTTGATTGTACCAATTGTTCTCTCACTCATACCATTGGACTGCGGGTAACCAGGAATTAAGGTTATCAGCTGGTACCTCCACGATGAAGCAAAATCTTGCAGCTCGCGGCTTGCAAACGGCATATTATCCACCAACAATTCATCTGGGACCCCATGTCTGGCAAAGATGGAATTTAAATTAACCACGACAGAGGAAGACGTCGTAGACGAAAGTAGGCTGACTTGAGGAAATTTGGAGTAGTAATCCACGACACACCGATAATTCTATCCTCTAAATTCGAGAATATCAGCTCCTAGCTTTTGACAGGGTCTTCCAGGAACCTGACTTGATTTACTTTCATTGTTAATTTCAGTTTACAGTGTCCCCAATTAGCGCTCCAGCGCGAGAACGACTAGACACTTAAATAAAGTTCCTTTCCTTTCCTTTCATGGGAAAAGAGGCTCCTTTTGATTGTTTCTTCGTGACTCTGCACACTTGCTGCAGTGGTTGATTGTATCCCAGGACTATGAGACCCTCTGCCTCTAGGGACGAACCGCCTCAGGAACTCTTCTCCTCCCTGATGGCCGCCCGGACTGCGTTTGTTGCTGTAACACGATGAGACAATTATCAGTAGTGGTTGCTCCTTCCATCAGGGATTTAGAGGCCACACTAAGGTCCAAGTTGTTAACAAGACTGTGCATCAGACTGGAGGTCTTCATAGATTGACTCGTGTGACAGATACGCTCTGGATACGGCATCTGGTACTGGAATTTTGGGGCCAGGACGGTATGAAATGTCGAAGGAATATCTCTGAGAAGTCTGAGAAGCATTCGCTGAAGCCCGCGGCACACTTGATTAAGGTTTTTCTTTGTGAGCGATTCTAGTGGTTTGTGACATGTCACGATCTTCACTGGCTGGCTATAGACGTACTGATGAAACTTATCGCTGGCAAAAAATTATTGCCATCAGCTCTTACCTCGATCTGAGCATAGTTCTGCTCAGAAGCTGTTAACGAACGTGACCCGAAAGCCGCTGGGTGACCCTCTTGAAGTAAATAGGCACCCAACCCATCTTTGGAAGCATCAGTCTCAATAATGTCTTTGCCTACATCGAAAAGCTTTAGAACAGGTGCACAGATCAATAGGGCTTTAATGTCTTTAAAGGCTTTCTCCTGTGCAGGTAACCAGTGCCCTTCAGTATCATTCTTCAGTAGGATGCGAAGGGGCTCCGATACTGCCTACAGGTTGGAAACAAACTCTCCGAGGAAGTTGACTAGCTCATGAAAACGACGAAGATTCTCTTTTGTCTGAGGCTGTGGATACTTTACAATGGCCTTAACTTTGTCAGGGTCAGGTTTTAACCCTTCTGATGACAGCACTTGACCAACATACTTTACTTCAGACACCCAGAACTGGAACTTGTTGGGATTAAATCTAGTATTGTTCGCACGAGCACGGTCCAAAGCTTGCTTCAGAATCCCATCATGCACCTTCCACAAATAATAAGATCATCAAAAACCACACGTACACCCTCAATGTCTCTAAATAATTGATCATTACGTTTCTGGAAGACCTCTGAGGCCGAGCTAATTCCAAATGGGCACCTTAAGAAGGGGTAACGCCCCAAAGGGGAATTAAAAGTACAAAGAAATGAGCTTTCTTGATCCAATGGGATTTGCCAAAAGCCATCTCTCATCAAAAATTGAAAACACTTTTTAACCGGTGAGCTTCAACGCAACTTCATCTGCAGTTGGGATTTTGTAGTGCTCACGTTTAATAACTTTGTTCAAGTCACAGGGGTCCAAACATAGGTGAAGGCTTCCCTCCCTTTTTTTCAGCGATCACAAGGCAATTCACCCAGTCTGTGGGTTTATCCACTTTAGAAATGACACCACTTTTCTCCAATCGATCTAGGGTTTCCTTCAATTTGCCATGCAGGCTAAAAGGTACTTTGCGAAGTGGGTGCATAACTGGAGTGGCATCTTGTTGTCTCTCAATGTGATAGGCCTTCAAAGTCATCTTTATAATCACGTAGAATCGCCTCTCTTGAAGACCAGCTTGCAGTCAAGCTGTCAATCTTCTTTACCAGGATGAACCTTGTACATGCTTCCAATCCAAGGATAGGGCCAGATTCCAAATCAACGACATAAACATCCAGACTTAGAGTTTTTTCTTTCACTGTGCAACTGCGACTGACTTTGCCAACTGGGACAACCCTATGGTTGCCATACGACGACAAGACTTATCGGTCTCCTTTAGCTTTCCACGTATTGAAAGGTAGTCATCAATTTGACGAGGTATAATATTAGCTTCAGCACCAGTGTCTAAGTTGAATCCGACAAGTTTTCCACCGACTTCCTTTTTGCTTTGCCAGGCCTTTCCATCCACTATGTTAATCTCCAAGTCTCCAAGAAGAGGCTCAGTATCCACTCCTTCATCGTTTCTTGCATCTTGTAGACAATTTTCCAACCACCGATGTTGCAACTGTGTACTTTCCTAGTGCGCTGACTGCAAATTTTTGCAAAATGATTCCTTCCACCGCAAACAAAACACGTTTTCCCGAACGCATGGCACTGTTTAAGACCATGCCTGCCACCACACTTGGGGCAATGAAAGTGAGTCCCATCAGGTTGTTTAGAACTTTTAGGAACTGCTAAAACGTGCTTTTCGGTTGACTGACCCCTGATTGCCTTGAGCTGACTCTCGGTAACTTCTGCCGAACGGCAATGAGATAAAGCCTTCTCTAGAGTTAATTTGTCCACATCGTTGCATAGAAATTGGCTTTGAACTTTTGCATCTCGAATTCCGAACACTCGATGATCCCGGGCCATTGTATCAGTAGATTCAGTGTACTCCTAGTTCTTGATCATTCTCTTGTGCTCCGTGACAAATTGATGTACAGTTTCTCATTCCTGTTGACTCCCATTCCAAGAACTTAAACCGTTCGAACAAAGTATTTTTCCGAGGACCATAGCAATCATCAAATTCCGTCACACCGCATCAATCTTTTTCTTCTCCTCTTCCCGCTCAAATTCAAAGGTGTTAAACGCCTCAAGACCATCCTTCCCGATACAATGGAGCAGAGAGGCAGCTTGGATTTCTTCATCCTTCCGACCAGTATCGGTTGCCTGCACGTCGTTTACCGCGGCCACCATATCATGATTATTGACTAAAGGAACACAGCACGTACAAATATGACCGCTTGAAGCTACAACTAACCGCCAATAAATCACGTGAAGCTATGATCCTCGCAGTTATGAACGCAATTTTTGCAATTGCGTAAAGAAGCCTGAAAAATTCAGGACTTCAACGGGGTATGAACCTGTGATCTCACGATACCGGTGCGACGCTCTAACCAACTGAGCTATGAAGCCACTGACGTTGGGAGCTGGTCATTTTACCGGAAGTATATGTCACAATGGAAACACCTGGAACAAAGCTTTTTATTCCAAAAGGATTTGAATGGGTTCACTGACATTGATTTAGCCCGCCGATTTGGTCTATTCACAGTGAAACGTCAATTTAGTTTTGAAGTGATTTAATTTACCAGGCCTTTTAAAAATTTGTGTCTTTTTCTGCTGTGCAGGCCAACAAGGTTTTAAACAATTTAGACTTAGATGGCTGACGAAAGCGCTAAACGAGAGAGCCGCAGGGCACAAAAAAATTCTTGCTTTCCTCAGAGAGTCAGGGGAGGAGAACTTTCAAGATAATTTCAAAATACAGAAGGAAAACACTTTTCAGGATAGGAATATTCAATTTTCCAGGGTTTCTAGGCTTCTTCGACAAGTGCATGTTTGCATAGTTTTTTGTTGTAGCGGGAAGAAATTTGACTGAAGTGAGGTTAGATTGAAATCATTTTGGTTATGTACCTGAGCCAGTTTGGTGGGCCAGTTGTGAACACACCATTACTAAAGCAAGTAAGCCACGAAGCCCCTTGAAATAAGTCGATGTCAACTTTCAAGAGACATTGTTATTTAAAAGGATTGACACTTCAACAATTTATCACGTAACAGCAATGTTATGGTACCACGTAAAACACCAATTATTGCTGAACAAGATTCAGTCATTTTTGTGACGTAACAAGTTCCCATGGCAACAGGAAATCCTTGCAAAAAGACCCTATATTTTGGCTTTAGTTGCTCATATCTGTTAAAGGAACTCGGTGACCCCAATGTTTTATTGCACAAAAGTGATCAGCAGGCCAGGATAAAACTCTCTACAAAGTTAAAAAAAATTCTGTTGAGCGGATTCAAAACTACCTTAAATTTTCAATTATTTAAAGTGGCTCTGAATCCGCTTCACGGAATTTTTTTAAACTTTGCAGAAAGTATGAAGTGGATTTTTTGGTGTTTTCTGGTACCGCTCTATCGACCAGCCGGTTTATCTCTTCTTCTGTTACGAAAGCAAACCGTTCTGCCATCCTAACATTAATTTTAATGCGAGACTTGAATCCTTGAAGTCGGTTTTAAACATTGGGGAATATCATTGGGAAATATCCCCGGATATTCCCCAGTTTTAGCTGGGGAATATTCGCCCACGTGACGCGTTTAGACCAATCGCGCGCTAGCGAAAATATTTGATGGATTATAATGTATATATATATATATATATTATAATCCATCAAAAATATGGGGTGTTTTTGCGGGGCTTTCCTGTTGCCATGGTAACTTTTTGCGCCCCAAAAATGACCGAATCTTTTTCAGCAATAATTGGTGTTTGA
>NC_090869.1:31303980-31306480 GCF_036669935.1 Montipora foliosa
TGCTTACCATCATTGGTTCACTCTTTACTTTAGGGTTGCATTTATTTGTGACTTTGAAGGGTTTTCAACGTAGTCAAGTAAAATCGCGAATAATTGAATTCAACAACCATTTCGGAGGAAGATAATCAACTAAGCCAATCGAAAAGCAAAGCAAAAAAGGCGAGCAATTTTACTTCCGCGTCTGATTGGCTGACAAACTGAGAGCAAGTTGCTTTTCACAACCGATTGAAATCCGCTCCAGCATGCGAAAGAAAAGCAAAACTGATTGATGATTTACACAAAGAATAAACTGTATTTATAAGATGAATGTGTAGGTAAAATTCACACCATTACGAAGATCTTCGTCATAATAAATAAGTTCCCGATTCATTCACAGACGATTTCATTGAATCTTTCGGAGAGGTTGTCATCATGGGACAAACAATTAAAACGGTACAAAAAGCAACCTCGAAATTGTGCAAATACTCTGGTCAAAAATAAATAGCAGGTCTGCTGCAATATATTAATTTTGGAAACGAAGGCATTACCACATTTTCCGTTTCACTATTCGTGATGATTAGACCAGTGAGGAAATATTCATTTCTGTAAGAACAAAGGACTGATTACTATAAAAATTAGTGTCTGCTATTACTTTGGTCAGTTTGACATACAATACCGCATAATAGGCGGAGAAGTTTGAATACTCTATGTATAAATCATGGCTATGTATATATATATAAGAATAAGTATATCAATAAGAAAGTTCCCTCCATCAACTATCACAAAAAGAATGAAAAGCAATTGGGTAAATTATTATTCCTGAAGCCTTGAGGAAAAACAAAAAGAGCACTTGAAGATAACTTCAACACAGAATCGTGCAGGCAAAATGTCACTGGCCTTTTTCCTGGAGCGAACAGGTGTTGGTTCCACTGCATTAACAAGGAGTATCCCTATCCTCTAATCAAAATATGGGAATTTGAAGCAATGATCATCTCGAGATTTATTCATCGAAAAGGTTGAAAGATTGATGACCGTTTTCTAATAACAGACACCAAGCTACCCTTTGAGCGGGTCAAACAGCAAAAAAACAGTCTTACTCAACCAAAAAAATAGCAAGCTGATTAAAGAAAATATTGGCTTGTTATAAACACTTGTAAAATGGCAAAACTATTACCCTTTTACTACTACTACTATCGATTTTCGCCATTTTTTACTTTCATTTCATTTCGAGCTGATTCTGGTCATAACTTGGAATACGTTTACACATAAGGATAGAGCCCCAGAAGAGGCACTCATTTACGACTCATTCTCTGGGCTGCCATGCGATGAAACATCACTACCCATGCTGGAGGAACCATGGCTTACGCTGTCCTGTAATACATCCGCTTTACCTGTTGTGAGAGCCGATGTTTCGATATTTCCATTGTTCACAAGGGGATACGGAAACGCATTTGATGCAACACTAGGTGAGTATCCCTGTGTAGCACTTCCTGGTTGCGATCCCGCGTACATTGATGAAAAAACGTTATTAAACATGTTGAGATGCGAAGATGAAGGAACCGGGCTGACTGGCGATTGTGCCTGTTTCGTTTTAGTGCTTTCGCTGAACGAAGTATTGCCATGGGGATTTGTGGCCACGCCCATACCGTACGGGGCGTAATACGACACAGGTCCAAATGGGCCAAACGGCATGGTATGCGGAAAATTCCCAAAATGCCCAGAGTCAAATGGAAAATTTGAGCGCATAGGATCACTTAGAGTATTTGTTGAGGGAGCTGATGTTAGAGACGTAGTTGACGACAATGAAGAATCGAACGGTGGTTTAGAAGCTTGGTATGAGCCATACAATTGATGTGCTGTATGCGGCGGACCAACGGCTGGGGGTGTGGTACGGTTAGAGTTCATTCCACCTTGGGAGAGTCTGTCCTGCAAAGATGCTGGCAAAATACCCTGAAACAAATATTATGTACTTAATGACTGAGTGGGAGGGCTGGACGGGAAAATATTTGGCCCGAGATCATGGCGTACGGACCGAGCGCAACGAGGTCCGTGCGCCATGACCGAGGGCAAAATATTTTCCTGTCCGGCCCAACCTAAACTCAGTCAATAACCATTTTAACATATGGGCTCTTTTCAATATTTAAGAGCACTCATTTGCTTTTCTGGCTGTAAATTACTTGGATGTTTAAAAGCGACGAACGCCCTTAAAACTGCATCGCACGGAGCAGTACGTGTTCCTAGTAGGGCCGTACGGCTTCTCCCGTCCCTGCTCGCGCTAATGCGTAAGGTCCTCGTAGGGGGATTTTCTCGATAAGCGCACGCGGGGCCGTACTGGCCATATGATAACAAAATTTTCTCAAATTACAAAATTGAGTTAATAAATAAGATCCCTGGGAAATGGTAGGAATGCTATCCGGAGTATGATTGTTCATAAAACCGAGAACCAAGATGGCTTCTGAAACGATGACCAAAAAGGTGCAATCAGGCATGGCATACTATTAACCACGACACCTAAAGTAAT
>NC_090869.1:31313980-31341480 GCF_036669935.1 Montipora foliosa
CACAAATTCGTTAAAGAATACCCGGTTACTACTGCGCTCTAAACAGAGTAGCCATACCACTTTGCAAATCGGCCAACTCAATGTTGCACCCAATTTCAAGCAAGTGGGACTAAAACGTTTTGTTGGTATTTCCATATCATTTAAAGGGAACATCCACTAAAACAGTAAAATACCTTTAAACCAAAGAACATAATGTTTACAATTAAAATAGTTCAAACTTTTCTGATGAAAGCGTTTGTATCCGAAAGAAATGAATTTCAAACACGCTTGTTTTGGCTACAAAAAATTTCCTGGGCGCCGCCATCTTGAATAATTGAGACGTGACGTGTTGCCCTATTGTTACAGAACAAACGCTCTTTGTATCCATAGTTAATAGAGGGAAATGGTTATGAAACCCGACAAATTTCTTTGTTGTAGGTTTTTGTTCACCTTTTTAGCCTTGACCGTGCACAAAACACAATAGTTGTACAACGGTCTGACGAACTAACCAATAGAAACGTGTTGGTTACGTAATTCATGCATAGTGTATGAGCGCAAAACAAAAGATTTTGCACGATCGTGGACTTTCCAACCTAAATCTTGGCATCTTTGTTTGCGCCTTTGATGTTTGCCGAGCTTCCTAACCATTCCCCTCTATTAACTATGTTGCATCAGAACAATATTAAAAAAAACCACGATAGGTCACAATTATTCAAGATGGCGACGCCCGGGAAATTTAAAAGCCAAAACAAGCGTTTTTGAAATGTTTTTTTTTTGGATACAAACACTTTATTGGGAAAAATTGGAACAATTTTTTGTGAACATTATAGACCCTTTGCATAAATGGCGCCCAAATTTGAATAACAATACTTGATACATACTTAGCCTCACATTCATGAGAAAAGTCCTTTGTATTGAAACATAAACACTAGGCTAAGGATGTATCAAGTATTGTTATTTAAATTTGGGCGCCATTTATGCAAAGGGTCTATGTTCTGCAGTTCAAAGTTGTTGCTGTTTTAGTGGAGGTTCCTTTAAATGTGAATGCTACATTATAATGCAACCACAGTACACAAAGAATCTAAACCCCAGGAGATTTGAATAGGGTACAACATTCATTTGGTCCATATAAGATCAGTATTGATCAGGAACAAATCACATGTTAACCTTCTCCCTTTATTCACCTCTCGTTTGATAGCCACACCTATTTGGAGTTTATATGAATCCTTTGCGCTAATGTTAGCATGAATAACTTACTTGGCAACTCCAATAAGAAGGTCTTTGTCATGTTTTCCACACTGCCACCAATCAGGAAAGCTTGATGACGCTTGCGCCAACTGAAGACGTTCATCTAATTTCTCGTGAGGTAAAACCTAAAAGAAGGTTACAATACGCATACTCTTGGAATTGGATAGTCCAGACACTAAATTATTATAAACTTCACAACTAGTGAAATGATATTTTATTTACCAATCATGTAGACCACCGAAATAAATAGACCATTTTCCGAGTTACTGTTTGCCTCTGGCTCAAAACGAGTCTTGGTACTAAACCATTCAAATGATAATGTGTTTGATTTGCAAGAAAATACACCACTCATTTCCATTTGAATGGTTGTGCACCAGCACTCACTTTGAAACCGAGGCAAACAGCAACTTGGAAATGGGCTATTTTCATTGACATGCTTAAAACCTCACCTCCTCTCGAACCTTTGAAAGCAGTTGTATTCTATACAGACTTCTACTGGCTCTTTCTTCTGAAATAGCCTCGACACTGATTCCTGCGAGAAAAAGAACAAAGGGAATTAAATTTTAAGACAATGATGGATAAAGGCTTTCGGAGACTAAAGGAGGCTTGAGACACTACCCTGAGACTATAGAAAGCAATTGTGTAAGAAGTTACTTTCTACATTTACAAGCGAATGACCATTTGCTCATCAATAATACCAACGTGAAACCAGAAATGAAATGACCCTTAACAGACAAGTGTTCTTTAATTCCACCAACCTTTTCCCGCATCTTCTTCAGTGGCCTGTCCGCAAACTCTCCTACACATGGCCATGAAATCTATATAGTATGCAGTCAACCTTTCATCATTCTTCTTGTCCAACCGAGCTTGTCGTCTGAGTAATCAACATTTGCAAATTCATTAGAAACAATACTTGTTATCTCAAACAAAATGCTCCATGAAAGTTAATTGCGTTTGACATGTATGGAATGCTGTATTGTGTGAGACAGCACTTACATGGCATTTAAACACGACAGTAAATGCTTAGCAGTAAGAGAAAGCAAAATAGAACTGTGGGTGGACCAAAAAAAAAATTACATGTACTCTTAAAACAACAACAAATTCATTTTCATTTTGCCGATAATTAGGTAATTGGTTAGTACAGCTTGATTTCCCAGACAGATATCTTTGTTTTTAAGTGTAAGCTGCGGGAAGAGACCTAATCCGCTCACTAAAGGTTGCACCCAATTCAAACCCGTCGAAAATATAACGTTTTGTTCCAGGCATTTCCATACCATTTAAATGTCAATGCTACATTATCATGCAAATACAATACACAATACAATCCTTAATTCTGGGAGATTTGAATTGGGTACAAAATTGAGTTAGCTGATTTGGTGTAAGAGATGAAAATATTCAGAAATAGCTGGCTTGAGTATCAGGTTGTTACACTCAACAGTCTCATTGTACACATTGGTATGACATCATGAAATTCAGGATGTGAACAGCAAAGATTTAATCATTGACTGTGGTACCTTAATAGCAGCAAAAATGGATTTTGGCTGCAATCACTATTGTACCACTCACCTGAATCTTGACCAGTCATATGTACCATTCTTTTTGTTGTACTCAACACCAAATGAAGATACTGTTCGATAGAAGTCCACTTCCTCTCGTTTTGACCACCTATTGCACAAGACAATGAGAACATTTGAAACCTTGCAGTGAACACCAAATGTTATGTGTACTACGAGGCTTGGAACTTCTCATCTAAAAGGAATTGGTATTGTAACTCCACTGGTGGTTTTAACCACATTTTTAGAGCACACCTGATGATGAAACTTGGCAGCGTGATGCTGACTACAAAACAGTACTTTGGGAAGATGGTCCAGGGAAGTGATGAGTGGATGTCTTCAACCAATTTGTGACTATCAATGTGTCCTATAGCCCATTTCCAAGTTGCTGCATGACTCACAACCATTCAAATGGAAATTAGTTGCGTATTCTCATGCAAATCAAACTCATTTCCCTTACAATAGTTGAACACCATGACTCACTTCAAAACCGAGACAAACAGCAACTCGGAATGGGCCCATTTGATGCAAACAATATATCGCAAAGTCCATTATTTGAATAACTCAAAGTACCTCAGATCTTTCAATCAACTGACAGAAATGTGCTGGATAACTTAATGCTAACCAACACCACACAAAGCGTTTATGAAAACAGCCCACATTAATCACCATGATTTGAAGAAATACCCACTTTTGTGCCATTTCTGCCTTCTTCAGTTCTTTCTGTCGGACTGCTTCTTCAAATCTTTCTTTCCTTTCTCGTTCCTGTGCAGTGAAAAAAAGTTGTCTTTTCAAAAAGATTGTGTAAGTTTCCTTGCCAACAACCAATATTCATGTCTCATGACTTTTTCAAGGTCATTTTCTTTTCATTTGAACTTGCCTTTTCTGCAGCTGCCTTTTTCAGCTCTGCTTTCTTCACCACTCTCTGATAACCAGCAATAATTCTCCTTAGTCTGGTGTTTAAATCAGACGGTGTTGGCCATCTTAAGCTGGGAGTGCCCTTAGCCTCACCTCCCCCTGCCACATCAAATCAGACAACACTCTAAATCAGAACTTCATGTTTTCTTGAAAATCGATGGTTACATAACCTTGGTGGACATTCAGGCATTAAAAAGGCCAACTGCAGGGCTTGAAATTGCGACCAATACAGTCGCATTTGTGACTAAATTTTTCCCTTTGCGACTAAAACATCTGGTGAAGTCGCAATTTTGTGACTTGTTGTCACCTTCACTCTTTCGAAACAAAAAGGTTAGCAGTTGCCACTTTGCTGCTAATTTTGCTAAAATAAATAAATAAATGACAAAATTATTTTTTTTCTCGCTGTGAATTTTCTCTGAAGATAGCGTAATTGTAGAGTAATTTAGCTGCGATGTTACATGCACAGCTCCATTCCTTTTATCATTTGCCATTTTCAGTAGTTTCTTTATACACAAGTATTGTGGGCTCATATTTTGTGACTAAAATTTGCGAAATTGTGACTAAATTTTCCTATCTTATTGCAAAATGCAAATGGATTCTTTCGTTAATTTCGAGCCCTGCCAAGAGAAGCAACCCTCTTCAATACAAAATAGATACAATGCATCCATCCTCACCTTCGGCCATCTTGTCAGTCTTACGAGGAGTTCCAGGAGAAGATACAGCAGAGACAGTGTCCTAAAATACAGGTAGAGCATGTTGGTAACCTCATTCACAACAAATGTGGAAGGCATAAATGAATGTATAAATATATGAAAGGGGAAAATTGTTGTTGAGGATCTCGCTGCTACCTTATCATCTTCATCATCCAAGTCATCATCTTTCTGTGATACACTTGCAGGTTGCTGATAGTCAGGATCATCATTTGCATCATCTTCATCTCTAAACATTGACAGAAGTCCTCATGAATTATATAATTTTGACATTTAAGTGGACAAGGTTAGATTATGCAAAGATCATCCTCGATCAGAATAACAATTTTCATCATGTTTCAGTAGTCCAACGTGCTTTACAATGTAATCATCATCTCAAGGATGTCTTGGTCCTCTCAAAATTAACACGAATCAAGCAAAACAAGTGGTATTGGCATACTTGCATTATGGCTTCCACCAGCCAATAAAGCTTCTTTATCTTCATTTCCATTGTAAAACAATGGATAACTAACAAAAATAAATGCTTAGAAGTAGTCTTTAACTTTTATTGAGTCTTCAAGGGACTACGTTAATTAGCTGAAACAGACATTATGTGGCAAAATAAGCTAAATTCACATCTACACTACTAACCTATCGTCAGGGTCTGTTGGTTCACCTGCTGTAGAGTCATTCATGTCATTTGGAAGACCAACTCGAGACAGGAAACACAAACTGGGATCTGATCGTATCGAGTTGTAATGCTCATAACCTAAAAACATAGAGGCCGGGCCATACAAACAGTATAACATTGTAGGACCAAGTAATGATATTGTTATTGTAATCACTCCTGTTCAGCACTACGGCATGAGCAAAATTACCTGCATTGACAAAAATAAATGTTTGTGGATTCATAAAAATTATGTGACCAAGTATCCATGGTGAACAGTTTGAAAACGACGAGGACAAAAAGGGCAAGATTCTTTCAAATGAACTTGATATATGCATGGTAAAACAAAAGGAGTCCAAAATGTTAAACATCCTATAAAAACTTAAGAAGAACAAGATTTTCTTCTGTACATGTCAAACAATTTTATGTACACTAACTAATAACACCCAAAGATGTACCTGTGGTTCAAAAAAAGAAAAAGATTGGTTATCTTTTTGTACTAACCATACTTATAGACTCCAATTAAGAGTGACTTGTCACACTCCTCATCCCACCATGATGCTGGTGGATCACCTTCTGGGGGGTGAATCACAATGTCCACATCTCTGCAAAGATGGCAACACAACATTGGAAAAAGGAAAACAATGGTACTTCATAATGTCACAAACCTATTTTCCAAAAGGAGAGAGGTAAAGAAAGAGGCAGCTAACCAAGTCAGTTAAGTTCACATAATTATCAGCAAGTTGTGACACAAACTGTTCAACAAGATGTCCAATCTACAAAAATCTACCAGAATTCCAGGGGAACATAATAGGAAATTTGCATGATGATGCCTTCTGACTAAAAGTACCAGAATCCTACAGGTTTAGCTTGTCTCATGCTAATTAGAGCTATTTTTCTTTTCACCCTGCCGGGAATACAAAATTTAAAAAAGACGAGAAAAAAATTAAATCCTCGTAGTTGTAGTCAAATGACCCTATCGTGAAAATTGCCCATCGAGTGTTCAAAGTTCAAAGTTAACAGGCAACTTAATTTGATAAAACAATAATTGACCTCTTTAGCTTGTACTTTTTGTTTTCCCATTTCACACCATGTGATATTCTCAAGGGAATTCTCCTTTTGTTTTTTCATAAATTATCCCTACATAAGCATGTGCATAAGACAACATTTGAAAGAAAGCGTTCTCTAGAGTAACATCATGTGGTCTGAAATGAAAAACAATGCCCAAGCTGAAGAGTTAAATTATATTTTGATAAAACAAAAACCAAGAAAGAACCCCTTTGAAGAAAATCTAAGGCTCAACAAAAATAATCACACTCCGAACAAACCTCGCATTGCAGCCTTCTTTTATCTTTGGTCCAAGAACACCAATCACCTCATGTCTCAAGAAAAACAGCAATTTGACCCGCAGCAAAATCCTTGTAGAGAAACAGTAACACTTTTCAATTGAAAACATAAGTGTCTACTCACTCCTATTCTTCCAAAGGGCTTGGCAAGAATTTTAACAAATGCCTTAATTAAGGGGTATTTACTTTGATACGAGTCAGTTTTTTTTTTACAGAGGTGACCCTGGGAACAGAAAATAGTTGTTCATCACTTCCAACTACATTGTACCACGAGGTTCTTTGACCACATGTACCACTTTCCCTTCTTACTTACTGCTACCGTCCCAACAAGGAAACAAATCTTACTTGTTACAGTGGTGCTGTAAATGCTTCTTGTAACCCTCATCCAGTATTAGAGTTTCAGGGTCACAAGTTCGCCACTCACTTCCAACCTCAAGAAGTGCAATGGCACTCTTGTTCTTGTTTGAGGTCTTGCCCTTCTTGCTTCTCCCCTTGCCTTTTCCAGTGAGTGGTAATGGAGTGTACGTGGCATCTCTCTCCTCACTTGGCAGGCGTTCTCGTGTAGCAGAGGCTTTGATAAGATCTCTCATGAAACCCTTGACCTTCTCATCACCCTTGTAATGGTGGAGGCAATACACAAGGATGGTACGAGAAATAGCTTCAACATCCCTCTCAGACACCTTGGTCTTAAATCGTCCCGAAGCAATGACATCTTTCCACTGTCCCCAACTACACAAACAAGAAAGCGAGTGACTGCAACTATCTTTTTAAAAACAACCAAACAACAACCAAAAAATCCAAAACCAGGACCAGTACAGTAAATCAAACTCACCCATAAATAAGCAAATTTTTTTCAACCCGGAAACATTCCACTCTCGTCCAAGATGACCTCCTGGGCAAAGGTGCTTCATCATCCTCTTCTAGATCCAGGTCTGAAAGTTCAAAGTCACCATCTTCATTTCCATACCGCTTAGTTTGTTTTCTTTGACGAGGGGCATCAATGATGCGATTATCCTGTACATGATAGAAAAACAGCTTATTTGAATAAGTGTTAAATATAAATTTATCATCACCAATGAATTTTGGCATTTCATGTCAATCCTCAACTATACATTTTACAGTTATTTCCACACCACTGACTTTTGTTCAGTTTTTAAAACTAAACGCAAGCAAACCTAGAAGCAAAAAAAGAACAGAAGGTGAGGAAGGAAGTCAGTAACAATGGAATGACTACCTTGTTCATGAGATCAACATCCAAATCAGCCTTTTTGGCCCATTTCTGCCAAAAGTCTGGATCATCGATATCTATTTCCTCTTCACCCTTCGATGACACAAAGCTAGCCTGCAAGAAAAAAAAAACATTTAAAGCAGGACACCTTAACATATGAATCAAAAGAAATCATGAGCCACTTTTGGGAAAAAAACTGATATTACACCAATCCAGGTTTGGTTGGCTATGTTCCTTCATTTGAGGGAAGGGAGTGAATTTCCCAGTGGTCCAACACATCCATCAAAATGAACATGCTTCATAACAACAAACCACACACTGTCTGGTATCATATAAGGGCTTCAAATGAAGCTATGATCCTCGCAGTTATGAATGCAATTTTTGCGTTCATAACTGGGAGGATCATAGCTTCATTTGATTTCATATCCGCAGTTCATATACCTTAGCAAAAGTTGATCCCTTTCCCTGAGATTCAATCTGAATGACTTGAGTGCGCCGCTCAAGAATTTGATCAATATCCTCCTCACAGAACCTATGAAGAGAACAGTGGTAGTCATGACTAGAAATACATGCAGTTAAGTTAAGTCAGTTCAATAACATGACTTACTTTGAGCCTTCATCATTTTCCTCTTCCATGACGGCACCATATGCTCCCTTTCGAAGCAAGTCTTCAATTTCTTTCTTGGACATTGCTTGCTGTGAAGCATAGAAATAACGTTACTCATGCTTTGTGATGAGTAAACAATAAATTTATGTTTATTAGTGATATATACAATATACACTGGAGATCAGTATGGATATTGTGCACAATCCATTGTAAATACCATACAGATGGGATGCTTATATGTGACCTTCTACCTGAAAATGCTCCTTACAAGAAGGTGTTTCAGACCAACTAATAGTGCTAATAAGCTAACAGAAGAATTGCTAGTCATTTAAAAGACTTCAACAAGAAAATGGCCAATCATTTGCACAGCTTCAAACCTAACTTAATATGCTAACCAGAGAAAACATATTGATTTTCTTAAGGAACTATTTAAGCCAAGCATGTGTCAGTTCTTTCGCTTTTAGCTCTAATCACGGCAACAGAAACCAAAGAACAGCTTCACATGTCTGGCTTTGGATGAAAAAAATTTGCAAGCAGCCATGTTTCTTCACTGTTCAAGTATATCAAAAGTTAACACAGAGTTCATACTACCAGGAATTTATAAAATTCCAGGAGTTTTCCAGGGTATAAACGAAAGAAATCCAAGACCCAAAACTTGGACATTTGACATCAATATCCTTTAGAACAAGTCACTAAGTCAAACTGTATGTAGAGAAACATTTCACAACTTTCTCATTTGTTTTTCTCAATATCTTATTCATCATCAATAAGCTTTAGATAATACAATACAATACAATACATACTTAATTGACCGCTCCCCATAGGGGCTTTTCAGGGCCAATGAAACACAACGAAACGACAGAACAGAACAACAACAACAACTGTTAAGAATCCCAACTGGCCGGAGGCAAACCAGTTGGCTATTTACAAGTGCAGCTGGGAAGTTGAACCAGGGACTACCAGGATCAAATTCAACGAGTGGTTAGAGCGGGTCTTGAACCCGGGATCTCCGGATCTCAAGGCAAGCGCCCCAACCACTGGGCCACACTGCCTCCTCAGCTTTTTTTAATAACTGCATTTGTTTGGGAAAAAGCCACCCAAAATATATTTTTTAATACTACAACTGATATTCATAGATAAATTCAGAGTTTTCCAGGGGTTGACACCAAAATTTAATTTTTAAGGCGTATTCCAGAGCCCTGGACAAAAGTTTCTAAAATCCAGGAGTTTTCCAGGAGTATTGCAAACCCTAAAAACAATAATTATTAAACTTCCTTACTTCTTGTTAGGTCTTTAAAAGCACCGTCGAACAGGGTTTTCAAATTGAAATAAAGTAACAGGAGGATTTTCAAAAGTCACTAGATCATGCTGAAACATTAGTGGCAGGGAAAGCTGTGAGAGTAGGTTCCCCCCACCTGCTGGGGGTATGAGGGGCCTCCCTTATGGGGGAAATGATCTAATATCCAAATGATATTTTTTAAAATAAATACTATTGAGCAGCACACAGCAACAGATCTTGTCAACTTGCTTTTATTTCTCCGACCCGCTTTCGTTTGATTACGCAGACTTCATCAGGGAGTTTGAACAAGATGGTTAAAAGGAACTTATTTTATACCTTATTTACAAAGAACAAATCACGATCCAGCAAGGGTGTGAACAGCAAAAAACACCACCACAACAGTATGTGCAGGATAAGACTAAAATCCTGTGTGAATGACGCTGAGAATTGTATTTTTGGGGCTCAAGGATATGTTAAATCGTTTTAACGATCTTGTTCAAACTCCCTGATGAAGTCTGCGTAATCAGACAAGATCTGTTTCTGTGTGCTCCTCACTAGTATTTATTTTAAAAATTTAAAAAAATGTCATTGTGCATTATTGCTTACTCATTTCAACTCTTTCTTTGTAATACACTCAGAGCACTTGTAACCTTTATGTTAACCATACAGTATTATTATCATGGCAAAGGCTGCCTTCACCTTTTGTGAAATTATTGTTACCTGTTGCCTACTTGACTTGCCGACGGTGGAAACAAAAGACAGCATAGTTTGCTGTCTCTGCTTCATCAAGGAAGCTGAACAAGAAGTGAATGTTCACGTGCAAAGAAATGACATTTGATGCGTTGAAGCGGGCGTGAAATATTCCTGCTAAAATTGCTCTTGCTTTGAAGGTAGGGAGGTAGTGAAAACACTGCTTATTGATTTGAGTGTTTCCCTGCGTCTTTATTATTTAGTGTTAACAAGCTTACTTCGAAACATGAATACAGAAAAAGTATGCCCCACAAACATTTGAAACAGGCAGTAACTTGGACCAGGCACTGACTGAATTTGAAAACCCTCTTGGACTGTCACATCTTAACCCAACAATATTACCAGGTCCCAGTTGCTTGTAGGGTGTGTATTGCACTAGCACTTGAACAGTGATAAATGTATTGGACATTGCTCTGTACCATTAATTAACCAAGGCTAGGCTTCTGGGTTATCAATACTACTAAAATAAACAAATGTTAAGGCAAAAAGTCATCCTTACATTGTTGCCTGCATTCTCCTTGGTATTCATGGACTGCAACACTGCTTTGTCCAAACCTAGTTTCATACTGGCTCTGTCAAACATTTCACGCTCATAGGAATTTCTTGTAATCAGTCTGTAAACCTTGACAGACCTGCTCTGTCCAATACGATGACATCTTGCTTGAGCTTGAATATCATTCTGAGGATTCCAATCAGAGTCAAAGATGATCACAGTATCAGCAGCTGTTAAATTTATTCCTAATCCCCCAGCTCTTGTGCACAACAAGAAGACAAAACGGTCAGAGTCTGGCTTGCTGAATCGATCAATGGCAGCCTGACGCAGATTTCCTCGTACACGGCCATCTATTCTTTCATATGGATACCTCATGTGAACAAGGTAGTCCTCTAAAATATCAAGACAGCGAACCATTTGTGAGAAAATGAGAACTTTATGTCCATTTGCTTTCAGTTTGGGCAAAAGCTTATGAATAAGTACAAGCTTTCCAGATGCATCAATCATGATTGTGGCATGCTTCGCAGTTTTCTCAGTCATTGATAATTTGTGCTCTGAAAGGACTTTCTCTTCAGCTCCATTTATCAAGAAAGGATGATTACAACATTTGCGTAGTTCCATCATGGTGTTCATAAGATTTGGTACATTTGCACTCGAAGTTGATCCCTTTGAAAGAAATGCAAAGTTCCGTTCAAGAATGGCTCTGTAAAGCTTTTTCTGGATAGTTGTGAGTTCAACCTGCAGGTAAAATTGGAAGCATATAAGATGAAATGAAGCATTTGCTCAGGAGAGCAGCTTCCTTGTGCAATGGAAGCAAGTATAAACTGTTCAATTACAACAAAGATGCAGAATATAGCCAATCTACCTCTATGATGGTTTCTTCTTTTGGTGCAATGTTTTTCTCAACATCCTCTTTCAGTCGTCTCAACATCATTGGTTTCAAAAGCTAAAGGGAAAAAACACATAACAGGTACTCTTTAAAAGCCCTAGTCTTCTCGATCCTGGAATAACCAAATGCAAAAGTTGTAAATAAAGCCAACAAGATTGTGGGTTTCCTTAAAAGGAACGTTGGTCCAGGAGCAGTCTGTACAAGGCCCCGGTTATACCTATCCTGGAATATGCTGTTCCTCTCTCATCACATTATTTACAGAAGAACATTGATGCTCTTGAATGAGTCCAACAGATGGCCTCAAAGTACGCTCTCCGGATTTCATATAGAGACTCTTCATATGAAGAAAGACTGGCAATGCTTGGGTGGTCCAGTCTCCAATCAAGGAGGTCTTATTTATCTTTGTTAGATTGCTATAAGACTATTCATGGTCTTAATGGCCTTACCTGTAACGATTATTTTGAATTTAATTCTTAAGGTAAAACAAGGTCAAACCATTCATTTAAATTAAGACAGCCATTAGCTAGAGTAAACTGTTTTTTTCCATTCATTCTTTGTTGGAATTAATAAACAGTGGAATTCTCTTCCCAAAGAGATAGTGTATGAATGGGATTTTAGTATTTTTTGAAGCAAACTTAGAACGTTTTGTAAAATTTTGTAAATTTCTCACCAATTCTTAATAATTCTTAGATTTTAAATTGTATTATAACTTCCTTCTATTTTACATAGGGAGCGTCCTTGATAGGGATAACCTCTGACGTTTCCTTTATGTATCTTTTACACAACAAATCATGAATTGATTTGATCTGGTGTATCTCGTAACATAACAAACCCATGGAAAACACTAACCCATTGAACCCTGGGAGTGTGACTTAACTGACTCTACTCTGTCTAATGCTAGACAATTTTACTTGTCAACTGGGGCAACCTAGGGCGTTTGAGGTGTCAATGGGTTAATGCCTCTTTTAATGACAAAGTTGCCTTCAAGCACACTTCAGTTTAAGGTTGTCCTTTTTTCAAAATAAACCCACTTGATTTTAGTTCTTTTGAGGTAGGGGTAAAGTCTGCTTAAAAGCCAAGTGACCCATTAGGCCCAGCTCATTAGGCTGGAGATTATCCCAGTTTCTGTTGCATGAAGTGACTTGGCATATTTCTACTCCACCCTGAAAGGGGATGCTAGTCCATCGCAGGGTTACCCCCAGCATTAAATTCGCCCCTACCCATTTATACACCTGGGTGGAGAGAGGCACAGTGAGAGTAAAGTGTCTCACCAAGAACACAACGATGTCCCCGGTTACCTCTCTTGAGGTAACAGGCATTTAAATATCAAGCATCTCACCTGCTTAAGTTTTTCAACTTGAGCCTCAGTCTTGAGGTCACCAAACTCCATCAAGAATGCCACTTGAGATGGAAACTGGGCTGGTTCAAGGAAATTCAAAAGACTAAACAACTCATCTACATTGTTTTGCAGTGGAGTTCCTGTCAGCAATATCCGGTGCTCCTACAAATAGTAAGGTTAAGGTTTCAGTAACAAAACTACTATGACAAGAAATACATTGAAAACTATTTCCTCCAGAGTAATACAGTCTATTGCCTGGTTTCATGACCCATACATAGTCCATTATTTTAATATTGAGGTGATTTCAGTATCAACATTTTTTTATTATGAGTGCAAAGAAAAATCTTGAGCTACATGCATATTTTACCCTTAAACAAGGAATCCCTATTAAAACCAATCCTGACTTACCATGCTTAAATTCTTGAGTCCTTCAAGAAGCTTGCAATTCCGATTCTTCAATCGATGGGCCTCATCTATAACCACACACCGCCATGGCACTGCACTTAGTTGCACGTTGTCAGCTTCATCGAAAGACAAGGCAAAGAATGCAGTTCAGATAGTGTACAAATACACTTACTGTACTTTGGAGTGAAAATTGATCTACAGGACATCCTGTGTAAGATCCTCAACATTAGGGAGCTTGAGCATGCGCGTCTTTGAGGCGCGGACGGCAACCGGAAGTGAGCTGTTTTCCTTTTAACATGTTTTCACACAACCACATATACATTGCTAAGTATCTTTTCTCCTTTAGAGATGATTAGTATAAAAATCTGGGAGACACCACTGTCCTGGCACGCGAAATTTTCTCTTCTGGTTGCCAGCGGCGTCTCAAAAACGCGCATGCTTAAGCTCCCTATTAACCCCTTCAGACCTCAACCAAGTGTCTTGGACCACTAAAATTCTCTGACATTAGGAGGACTAAAATCTGCAAGTGTCCCTCTAAGGCAGGAAATGGTTAAAAACAATTCTTTCAGCATGACAAGGATTGCTTTGGTAACTTAAACAGTGGCCAAAAAGAAATTAGAAAGTTGGTTTTCCAATCAAAAGGTACATTATTTATCTGAGGGGTTTATGCCAAGAATGCAAAAAAAAAATAAAAATTGGCACACATTGCGTATGTGTGGTAGTGCAAAAACTTGACACAGTGGTTTATTCCATAACTATCAACTGAGCTGTGTTTTGTTTTGTTTTCCAGGAGGTATTAACATATGTTAAATACTAAACCCAGAAAGGTTAAAGAAAATAAATGTGAATCGAGAAATATTGGCTTTGAGGCTGACATGAAGTTCACCTTCTTTTTCATACTCAGTGTCTGACAGTTTCCACAACAAAAGTTCACTGAACTTAATCCCTGTCCGGCGGGGTTAGTATCTTGATGGGAGACCTCAACTATACGACTTGCTGCCAGAAACATAGGGCCGAAAATTTTATTTTAACACTCATAAATGCGAACTAAGCACGGTACAGATTTTGTTAGCGTGCTTTGTGCAAAACAACTATTGACGCAAAAGTACATAAATATTGATACACAGTTCTAAGGAAGAGCACAAGGAATAAAAAAAAATTGCCATCAGCAACAATTGTGCCGCAAATATAAATTCACTCTCCTAGACCAGGTAATTCCATCGTTTTGGAAATAGAAGCTGCTTTATTATTTATCAGCGTCACAAATTCTTGCTGATTTTGGGGCTCATTTGTTTAAATTCAAGCATGCTTCAAACAGATCCGTTTATTTTTGCATTTCACCCAGTTATTTTCCAGTGCGCAACAACTTCATCTACACTGTATAACTATATTTTTACCTATGATTATTTCATACGTTGTAATCATTGCTTCAAACTTGAATAATCCAGGAACTGGTTGTCCCTAAAATACAAACATGAAACTTAGGAGAAGCAAGCATTTGCCCCACGGAAAAAAAATTTAATGTTAAGGTAATGTAATGTGTTTCTTATTGTTGTCACAGAATGGATGTTTTTATTAACTTTCTAGCAGGTCTCTAAGGCTCACAGAATACATGTAATATGAATTTCTGAAGAGTAAACACCTTTTGAAAAGCTTTTAAAACAGGCCTCTGTATAGCAAAAGGTCAAAGTGCACGTGTGTATTTTTACTTACATGTTCATCTCTGAGGTAAAACTCATACTCCTGGATCAAGTGACGACTGGATGCACTGGAAAAAAAAAGGAAGTCTTTTTAACTAAAAAAAAGGAGTACAAATAACAACTACAGATCAGGGATGTCGCTAAGCGCCGGCTGCCGGTGAAAATCGCCGCTTGAGAAAGGGGTGATCGCTGGCTGAATTTTTGCCGTCGATCGAAGCAACTGAGAAGATCACAAATTATTCTCTACAAAGTTTAAAAGTCATTCGATGTGTTAACAAAAAAAAATTAATTTCTGTTAGTCTACACAGAATTATCATTAGAATTTCTCAATACTGGAAATGAAGTAAAAGCATTGTTTAAGTGCTTTTGTGCATGTCTTCTCTTTCCCTGTATTTGCCACCTTGAACAGTGCCGGGTGTTGCGCAACACTGGAAACAATATTGTTACCAGGTCCCTTTGATGCTCAGAGCACGAACTTATCACCTCAATAGAACCTTCAACCGGATGAACTTATTCTTAGCTACATCCCTGACAGATGGTAAATGCCACCACTGTGATGATTTTGTTGCTTTAGGCATGTAAACTTGTCAGACCCACTTGCAACAACAGCAGTGGGAAACCATTTATTATTTTTCAGAAAACAGGTATTTTTCAGAAAACCGCTCCCCATAGGCGCTTTTCAGGGCCAATGAAACACAACAAAACGACAGAACAGAACAACAACAACTGTTAAGAATCCCAACTGGCTGGAGGCAAACCAGTTGGCTATTTACAAGTGCGGCTGGGAAGTTGAACGAGGGACTACCAGGATCACATTCAACGAGTGGTCAGAGCGGGTCTCGAACCCTGGATTTCCGGATCTCAAGGCAAGCACCCTAACCACTGGGCCACACTGCCTCCAGTTCAGTTATTGCATCCTCCACAATAATTGTAAGGACAGAGTGCAGTTTAGAAGTCAATGTGTTATAAACGTTATGTCTTTAACCTACATGTATACATGTATTGGCAATGTTAGAACATTTTGCACCATAAATTAGACACTGAAAGAAGAAAATTTTCACGTCACTTTTAACCCATTCCACTCTAGAAGGGACATATTAATTTTTTTCTTAACACTGGGCCATTTTACTTAATGGTTCAGGGTGAAAGGATTACAACATCAGTTCAGAATTACAACAAGGCTTTTTTTTTTCTGGAAAAAACTAATCAATATTACTGCAGTTTGTTAGCCAAGGCTTCTCTTGCTGATAGTTTTGAATCAAACTGAAATTATTTTCTGCAAATCACTAATTTCTTTTTTGGGGTGGCTACTTGAGTATCTTTGATAAAACTAAACGGTGAACTGCCCTATCATAGCCTAACAAGATTTTACTGCAAAAGAGAAACAACCATAGTTTGAGAAAATAGAGTAAAATAGTCTCTTTAAAGGTACAAAGAGCTAATGCCATTAAAATTCTGAACAAAATCAAAATTTACCTTCCATGATAGACAACTGCATTGATTTCACTCCAAGTTTCAAATTCCCTTTGCCAGTTGGAAATGGTTGAAAGTGGAGCAATTACCAGAAATGGCCCACGGACACCATACCTCTACAAATAAAAAGTTATTGCAAATTAAACATGTTGTTGTTCTTATCTTTGGGCAACTTAATTAATTAACATGGTGCATACAGCGTTCTCCCTAGTTTTCAGCACAACATGTAATGGACCTTTTCAAACCTGTAAAGCATTTGGTTAATGTTGGACGTTCTGCAAAGGATAAGCGACTTCTGAACGTTTGCAGGTGGTAATAAGTGCTCTTACAAGCGGTAAATTTTACCGGTTACCGCCTGATAAGGAGAACCCTGTGCATACCACTTGGAGATTGCTTTTCAAAATTGCCTAAATGCTGTGCAATACACTGACTAAGTTATAACCCTTTGACTTCAAAGAGGTTCACTTCACAGCACTTTACACTCACTTGCATCTCAATAAGAAAAGAAATTGACTGTATGGTTTTCCCCAGACCCATTTCATCAGCTAAGATGGAGTTTTGCCTACAGAAAAAAAGAAACAAGCTTTAAGCAAGTAAATGATTCCTAAAAAGGTTTTAACACTGGAGACGCACCTGAAGTTACAGTACCAGTTCAGTGCAACATGTCAAATGCAATGTATACTGTGCACAGAATCCAAGACATTACCAAGAAAAAGTTTGGATCAATAAAAAAACAAGTTCTTCAGATTTTAATGCTTTGGAATTTTCATTCAATTGTTCATCTACTATGAGATTAATGGTTACACTTTTTCATTGCATGGTACAAATCACTACAATGTATCAATGAATTCCTGTACAAAATCTCGCAGGAAGGAATTGTGTAAACAATAATAATTTACCTACACCGTACAAGGCAAAAATGACAAACCGTAAGCTTTTAAGAATGTTTAACTAGAATTCTGCATTTTAAATTATTTTTGCCACTTGAAAGTCTCAAGGTTGAACTTGAATATTTTAAAAGGCCAGAAAGGTTTCCAGCTTTGACTTGACCCTAAACATTTTTAAGGATTGAGTTTGAAGGACCATTAACTTCTACATTTGACTGGTACCTGGTTACAGTAGATAAAATTTGAAAGCAAAAAAGCAATTAATCTAGCTTAGCTTGCTAAACAAATGTAGTAAATATAAACAAACAGTAATTTCATGACTGCTATCACGAAGAAGAAGATATGCATTACTGGGACAATGTTACGCAAATCAAAGATGAAAATTGTTCACCTGTTGCACCAGCAAAAGGTTAGCCAGTTTACACCCTCCAACTGATATTCACGTAATGTATTGCTGTTCTTGTAGACATGTGATGCATCTAACTTATACCATTCATGAGGGTAAGGGCGTGGACGGAACTATAAACAAAGAAAGAAAAGTACATGTACATGTAACTAAGGAAGTTTCAGTAAAAGTCAGACAAATACCAGATACAAGAGCGTATGATAATTATAAAGTTCTTGATAAGACAATCTTTGACCCCAGGGCTCGAAATTAACGAAAACCCAGTTGCATTTTGCCATAAGATAAGAAAATTTAGTCGCAATTTCGCAAATTTTAGTCGCTAAATCGCCGCGCTGCATTATGTTGTCTTATCACTCCTGCCAAGCTAAGTCCTGGTCAGTGGTGTTAACCTCTAGGTTGAAATCTGGTTCTGAAAGTGTCATAAATATGATGTCTACGGCACCAGTAAAGTCAAGAAATACATTCGAATTGTCCATGTTGACCAACGGCATTTTGGATTTGCATGCACTCTTTTTAATGAACAAAACAACCCACCAAGCTTCCTGAGTACTATCACATGATCTGTATTGTGAAAACAAAATGTACAAGTGAAAAAGGTCTATTCTTAGTCACGTAACGTCACGTCACGCAAAGAAAAAATAAAATCGCTTAACCATTCAACAAATTAGGTCCAGAAATTGAGATATTGCAGGAGGGTAATAAATAATGAGTGTGTCAAAGTTGTAAGCTGCAGCTACACAAGCGATTTTTTGCTTGCCTCGGTGATGCGATTTTTTCAAATGTTGTTGCATCCCCAGCGCACAATGAAAATCGTAAATGTAGCCACCCTTCAAATTTCAACGCCACAGCTGAAAAAATCGCAGAAAAAAAATTGCGAAAAATTGAATGAATTTCGAATGTTAACTTAAAGGTAAAATGCAAATCTCTTGAAATTTCGCTCAAATCCACGTGGTAGCAAACATTACGCAGATTGTCCCTTTGACTGAAAACTATTATTTATTGTAACACAATATTCCACTCTGAACTGTCCCCATCCTTTCACCTTATGACTGGTATTAAACACACCTGTCTCAATTGCACTGGAGGGAGTTCTTTTAACTTGTGAAACTGCTTTATCTTTCCTTCATCAACATCTGCCTGTAATTACAGAGATTTAACAAAGTTTGAGAACCCTTAGTCCAAGTAGCTCAAGGAGTATTCAAGTATTACATATAACTTCACAAGCATTGCATTTTGAGACACTTCTAATCATTGAGAAGGCAGAGATTTTGTAAGAGTGTACATACAGTTTTTCATGTTCCATCTTTGTATTTCAAATTAAATGCAAAAAAAGAACCACACAATATGCAGGTAACCAACATGAAATTTTACTTATACATGTAAATGTAATCCCTATTTTCAAGAAACGCAAAAGAAAATGTCACTGAGAAAGCCAATGGTTGTTTTTTTGTCACTTTTCAATTTTGTTGAGTTTGCGTAACACTGTTGATTACCAACTGACTTGAAAATTGCTGCCAATAATGCAGTTTGGAGAAGCAAAATAAAGAAATACATTTACATAGGGTCATATTGTGGAACAAATTGTTCTTGCAAAATCTTCTTGTTCTCATTCCTTGTTTTGATTCATGAAGATTTTTCTTTAGTCTGTAGTATTTTTTTGCTTTGATTGTTTAATGGGACAATTTTCAGTGAGTGATTAACCCATCAATTTTGACCCCTAGGGGCTCCCCATTGATGAGTAAAATGCAAATGTAAATGTAAAAGTGTGCTGAGTTGACCACTCCCTACAAGGACTTTTCAGGATCAACCAGCTCAACGGGATCAGACCGAATGCATGTGAAGGTGCCCACGGCTGCCGCCATACGATCCATGTGTGATCTTGGAGCACCGCAAACCCAGCCAGATGTAACTGACTGGGAGTCAATTTTGAGGAGGGAGGAAAACCGGAGTACCCGAAGAAAAACCCTCGGAGTCAGGTTGAGATCGACTGAAACTCAGCCCACATACGACCCGAGGCCAGAGTTGAACCTGGGTCACAGAGGTGGGAGGCACAATTGATGATCAAATCGTGTGGCAAGACTAAAATACTCTGGCGTTAGACAGAGTAAAATATGTACTAAGTGTGGCCAGTTTAGGCTGGTTCAGGGGTGAAAGGTTGAAACTACGTTTGTGGCAATACCAAGACAGCCACTTCCATTTGGAAAGTTTTAACATTAAAAAAGACATACCCAGAAGAAACTGACATACAGTATATTAATGTTCTTCCACAAACCTCAATTTCCCATGTGCTTTCCTCATAGGGCTGAGACCTCCATTTAACAAGAAAATGTGTGATTGGCTGTGAGGGGAATGAATAATGACACAATAAACAGTAGAACTATAACCATTGGCCTTGATATTCCTGCTTTACAATACTACTTCAAAACAAACTCAAGAAATGAAACCAACATGTCTTAATGATAAGTTGAAATGTTCTCTACTTTGTGTGACCTCGAGAGCATCTTTGAAATGTAAACTGAAGTTAATTTTAAATTGCATTGTGACGTGGGTTAGCAGAATTAAGATAAAGGATCATATTATTAGAATGGCCTGTACTTTCTTTGTTACCATGAAGGCCGATATGCGCCAAAAACATGCACAAAAGATCAGGAAAATATTAGCCACACTGAAGCTGGTGGAAACTTGGAGGGCAGAGTTTGTTCATCTAAAGGGTTTTCTTTAGGTGCTGCTTTCCAAACTATTTTCGCCTTTAAATAACCCTTATCAAGGCCTGTTTCTAAATTTGTAATTTGGGAACAGGCCTTGATGTAAGTGTGAAAATGTATGCAGCTAGGCTATCACTTTGCAGGTTCCTTTTCTTCTTCACTTAGTCTCATTCCTTAGACAACCAGTGTCTCCCAGAAATCAGAATCAGAGTCTTGCATGTCTATTTCTAAATTTGCTACATTTAAATAAAAGCAACATAGCAAGGATGCTCAAAACAACACAAAAAAGACGTTTCAAGTTTTTTTAAGGGAGTAGGGTTTCCATTTGTCAACCAGCAGCTTGCTTTGAAAGTGTTCACATGATTACTGATTGAAAGCAACATACACTACAGCAAATTGCACAACTAATATTATTATAAGTTTGTAACATTTTCTACTCAGGTAAGATATTGCAGATTATATTTTCTTAGCATACCGAGGCAGGCAAACTTCAATGGTATAAGCATGATTAAAACTGACACCAATACGCACCAAAAACTGAATACATCACCTATGACCAATTATTGTTCTTCCCTTGATAAGAAATTATTATCTTTGCTCTTATCAAATTTAGTTTAGCTAATGAATATTCCAGAGCTCCTTTTTCAAAATTTTTGCATCTTGACCCGAAAATTTTAAACAACTTGATATTCGAAGTTCAGCAATTATGATTTTGTCCCATTCATTTCTAGACACAGGTTATGGATTTGTCTGCCACGGGCAGAGAGGAAAAAAGAAAACTTAGATCAAAGTGTTACTTAATCAGAACACCAATAACAATGGTTTGCCTCTTATGGAGACAGAGAAAACAGAAAGAAGATACAAAAAAAATCATATTTATAGGTTTGCACAAAAGACGATCCACCGCATTCCAGACCCACTGGATATTAATTAGCTGGACCCCAAAAAGTTTGCAATGGACCCCTAAAGTTTTCAAGAAGGGGTCCGTAAATTTGAAATAAAGAGACAACTGTTTATGGTCCTTGCCTTTGATATGTGTTTTTAAGTGAATGTGTGCCTATTTGCGAAGTATCCTGATAGGATATTCAGGAACTTGTCTAACAAGCATTTTTTGTTTTTGGAGGTCTTCAGGTTGCAATCAAAATTCACATGATATGCAAGGCATGGAGACCTCCCAACCTCATCTGACAATATACCAAGATTTAAAAACAATATGGAACAGGCAAGGTAAAATTACCTTAATATAGGAAATTAACACACCATAAAATTAATTCCGATTGTTAAAATTCGTGTTAATTTAAGCCACGCGAATTATGTTGAGCGCTCTTATTTCCCATTACTTTAACTCTTAATTTTGAAACCTTCGCAGACAATCATGACACCTAAACACAATAAAATAAGGTGTAACCTTTTTTCCTTTCCCATAACCCTACATCAATTGGAATTTTGAGGGCTGTTTTTGTTTACCACAGGGCTCAGTTTTGTTCAGAAAATTTTTTTTTTTGCTTCCAGAGTTGAATAAATCGGTCACCACCAACTGTGTCGGGCCTCTTCATATGAGCCCAGTTGAAATTGGTTTCTGTTCACATGGTGACTGTCAGCCCGCTTTCCGAGATGAAAAACATGAAAAAGTGGTGATGCGGCCATTCAGGCGTGAAATCTAACGAACAAGCCTGGCAAGAATTTTTTTATTTTTTTTATTTAAACAACCTCAAATTTCTTTTGACTTTACATTAATTATCAAATAAAACTATCCTCAGCTTCATTACTGAAGAAGACAGAAGTAAAAACAAGGTAATGTCTGTCCCATCACGAAAATGCATTGTATTATTTTCCTCCGAGTAAGCAGGATTAAGTGTTCATATGGCAAAATTTTTAGCCCGCTTACCAAGATCCTGGTCGGAAAACCAAGATCTCAGCAACCGAGCCAGCCCACCCTCTCATATGAACACATCGAAGTTTTTACAACAGATTTAGAGGTGAGGCGAGATCTTTGAAACCAGGCCAGCCTGGTAAACAGGGTTGATATGAAGAGGCCCTTATTCGTGTCAATTTCCTTTATTGTGAAATTCTACTCCTCCTTGGTGTTAATTTTTGTTTTATTTGAAAGTCATTTTACATTAACTTCATGGAGCATTCATTTCCTAAAATAAGGTAAGAGATGGTGAAATAAAACTGAAGTATGAAAACTACATGTACTCAACTGGCAAAAAATTATTTGAGATGGTTTTAGTATTGAGCATTAAAAACATTCTCCCAAAAGTTAAGTCTAGATGGCAATAAAACACTGTCAAGCAAAATAATTGGGCTTTAACCAACTGCTGCCAAATATATACATGTATGTAGTTTATTTTAAAATCCACAACTTTAGGCTCTGATGCCCAGGATTATGTTAAAGAGTAGATACATAGTTAACACTGTTTTACTAATAAAAGCCAGCTAAATGCAATCAAACATTGTTTAATGTGGGGAAAAAACGTTTGATCACCTTTTTCCAAAAAAATTAAGACACAAATGTTACCACAAAGATTATTCAACACTTCAAGTTTAATTAAACATTACTGATCAACCAGAAAAAGCAAACACTTCATGGAATAAAATTATTCCCTAAAATCAATAAAAAAATTCATATTAACAAAGACGAGCCATTATCCACAAAACTCTGCAAGTGAGAAATTAGTCTATCTCCGTCAAACTCCTCTACCTTTATTGTAAAAATTTTTTGTAATATTTACAGTCTTTCTTGGATGCGAAACAAAACAATCTTTCTTATCACAACATTGACGTATTAACGACAACGTGACATTAAAAAGCCTTTTAGTCAAAAACAATAACCTGCCTTCTTTGAATTTAGCTTTGTGAAGTAATTATCACTGAGCTAATTAATTTTATGTTCAATCTGATTATTACTCTAGTTTTCTTAATAATGGCTCGCTGTTTCTTAAGTATTCTTCCATGGGAAACTAAACAAAGTTGTTACAAGGTAATTTCCTTTTTCACCAACTGGTGCTCCAACAAAGCCACATACTGTGCAGGAAACAGACTGTGCAAAAAGGACTGACATCATAATTTCTACAGCAAATGGAGGTAAGCGGTTCTATGTCAATTCATGACCTGTCACTATACAGCAATTAGTTTTTATGGAAGACAAAACACTGATGCTTGCACAGCAATCCAGACAAACGTAAACAGTTAAGCCGATTTTTTTGGAATTTTATACCAGGTTCATTTACAAAGAATATTTATCAAGTGATGAAGACAAATAGCAAGAATAAAACAGTTCAAATATTTTAGCAATTTCACACTTTTAAAGCATAATTTTGTGTAATCCTTACAAAGGTTATGGTCTAAGGGGTGTTTCCTACATGTATTTCAGTGCAAGAGCTTAATCAAGCATTTATGGATGCAACACTAGGTAACACAGTCTCCTCATTGACAATGGAGTGTTATTTGCATAATTTTCAGACAAGAATGGCAGAGTTTGGTTTAATGAAGAGCTTTCAAACAATTCATCTAGAAAATCCTACAAAACTGCAGCATTGATCTTAACTCCTTTTAGATAATGAATGAGGGTAAAATCTTTTATTTTCATTTCTTGGTTCAAAGATTAGTCGAACCTCAAGTCTTAATCACAATATCCTATTCTTATGCGATACAACTTTGGCTTCAGACATGACAGAATCAAGTAAACATTAAAATTAACAGTAATTTCATTATGATAAATGACAAAGAGAAAACACCAGTGGTTTACATTCTTTAAAACCAGATAAGCAAATTCACTCATCACGCCTTAGTCTGGATTACAACAAATCTTTCTTCATATTATAGCATTAGCCTCTTTAAGTTGCTTAATTAGCATATGACCTCTTCACCACAAAATTAATATCAATATCCTAAAGATACTTGTAATATATATCACCCAGGTTTTTATAACCACAATCAACACTATTATGATTTAAGTGTAAAATATACACCATGCAAGATGTAAGGATCAACCAAAAATGAGCAGTTTTGTTTCAGCTGCAAATTAAAACTGAGTAAAATATACTAAAATCTCAAGTGTAAACAATAACACATTAAATATAATCAACCCCCACTGTTCTGTCGTAAAGCTGACACAAACTAACCACTTGTCTGTGGGATGATCACAATGACTGAAATTCACTATTTATTGGGAGCAAAGTATTGAGTGGAACTAGACGTTGTTTAAGATGTTAACCATGAAAAATTATCAGGTACAAGGGATGCCTGTTTTGCATTGCTTCTTGAAGATGAAAAGGTTCAAAATTCTCAAGTGAAAGGATGCCTGCTCTGTGTTGCTTGTCCAAGTAAAAAAAAAATGTTAACGTAATAAGAAAAGCATCTCTAAGGATGTCAAACAAGGATGGCCTCAGATTGCATTTGTATGAAAATGTATTATATTAGCTAATGTTGACACAAGAGTGGACCTAGAGTAGATGTCTTATAAACAAAAAAAATTGCTGCCATGCTTACATACCTCTCCACTGCTTTGATCAACTCCTGTTGACATATCCAACACCCTGTCTACTTCAACATAATCAGGGTTGAAGGGTTCTTCATCCATCTATCACGAAAAACATTACAGATTAATAAATTAAATTAAATCATGTCAATTTTAAAGACCAAGAAAGACAAAGTTATCAAATAAACAATAACATATACCTCACTGAAGAGAGACATTGAATTTTGCTGTTTAACTTTGTATCGCTTGATTTTCATGTGTATTCGCTTATCACCTCTCGCGAGCTTCTCTGTTGTGGCCCACTCACAGTGAAGATAGGAACTAAAAGATAGCAATTGCACAAAGGTCAGGAACACTATCTTCTAAATGCAAGTGTCATCCAAACCCCTTTACAACTGAAAATAACACTCACTAATTCTTAAATTTGACAAAGAATTCCTCATGGGTTCCCAGTCCTTCATCCTGCAAAAAGAATATACACAAGTAGTAACTGCAGATATCGATTACTGGATAAAGCTTGGCAACAAAATAACACAGTGGAATTGATTATGCTAGCCAGAAAGGAAAGTTTCGGATCAAGTTTTAAAAAAACACAGCAAAATTTGTGAGGAGGTGTACCCTAGAGGAACATTCACCAACCTGCTTTGTTCTCAAGGCTAGAATCTTCTCAACAGTCATAGTCTCCTCGACTTCAGGCCCCACTGGTACATAATTCTGAGCAACACTATCACCTGTATAGGTTAGTGGTACAGCACTGTCCACATGCTCTTTCTCTCCATCTTCATCAGACAGGTTGTAGTCAAAGTCATCTTTGTATGTTCTCTTTTTACGCTCCCTGAGAGATCGCCGCTACGAAAAGTTAAATCATCACATGAATTTTGGCAAAAAAAATGAAGATTATAACAGATATGTAAAAATGAAAAAGAGGCACAATAAACCTTTGGCAGGTAACTGCCAATTTGATTGACAAAGATAGTTTGTTTTCAAAAGAAGAAATTGTCACCACTTCAACATGCTTTAAACTCACAGTGATACTGGACTCATGATCACCAATGTCCTCTTCAAAATAACTTGGTGAATTTGGTGGTGAAGGCTCGGCATCAGAGGAATCTTTTCTGTTTCGAACAGGTGTTGGTTTTGCCAAGACAGTGGCTGGAGGTCTGCAAGAAAGAAAAAAATTCTATCTTACTTGCATCTACATGTATGTACTTCTTCAAGATCAAATCACACGAAACTTTGATGACCGTTAACTTTATATGCATGTATATACATGTAGTTCAACACAACTAGATGTTTTATATCTACCGTATTTACCCGTTTATAACACGCACTTTTTTTTCCTCTAAAACAGCTCCGAAAATTGAGATGCGTATTATACACGGAATCCATTGTTTTAGAAATACGTCCCTCATTAGCATAAAAACAAAGAGGCATTGGTTTTGATTGAAAAGTAAAAGGCTTGACCAAGATCCACTAATAAATTAACCTTTCTGTTTAAAGGAACAACTGAACAACATAGCCTTCACTTTTGAGCGATAAACTGAAACATCAAAATGGCCACAAAACTCATTAATTTCGCTGAAGATCATTCGATTTCACACTGTTATATTTTAAAACTTTGCAAAGAACACAACTACCCACTACGTTACTGGAAATATGGACAAAACGCCACTGATCTTTGATATGGCGCGGAACCGAATGATCAACATTACACTGCAGGGAAGAAAATTAATGTCACGAAACTGTTTTGTTGGCGCGTGCTGGTGATGGATCAAAATTAAGACCAATGGTGATTTTCAAGAGGACAACAAGCACAGGGTTATCAGCGACGCCCAAGAGAAAGGCCGAATGGATGCCGAAGGAATGAAGAGTTTGGCGTGCTCCACATGTTGGGACTGGGGAGACGAAGAAGCCTGCTTTGTTATGCATTCGAAGCTCGTGTGACTGAAAGCATGAAAGCAGCATTTACAGAGAAAACACCAATTTAGCCGTAGTTCTTGGCGGATTGACCTCAGTTCTGCCTGAAGAGATGATTGAGTCGTATTTTATCAAATATGGAGTACTAATAAAACCTTGATAACACACAAGACGATCTTGTGGACGGACAACAAGATGAACTTGTCGATGACGAATCTTGTGCGAGAGAAGTACTGTTCGATTGTGACTACGAGTTAAAGGTTTCAGTTTTTAAACACTTTACATAGGCTTATTTACTTTACTGTTGTAGGTAGCAGAGCAAATTTTCTTATCCAGGAAATGGATTTTTTTCACACTAGTTTTGCATTTTGCTCTAACTTTTTTTTTTCAAAATGCAGTCCAAAATTGGGGTGCATATTATACACGGGCGCGTATTATACACGGGTGAATACGGTAAAGTGATTGCTGAGCACATGACAAATATCATTTAAAAATCACCTTGAGGTATGTATGTTGCGCATTGGTACTGGTTTAGAAAC
>NC_090869.1:31350232-31357732 GCF_036669935.1 Montipora foliosa
TTGAAATGTTCTCTACTTTGTGTGACCTCGAGAGCATCTTTGAAATGTAAACTGAAGTTAATTTTAAATTGCATTGTGACGTGGGTTAGCAGAATTAAGATAAAGGATCATATTATCAGAATGGCCTGTACTTTCTTTGTTACCATGAAGGCCGATATGCGCCAAAAACATGCACAAAAGATCAGGAAAATATTAGCCACACTGAAGCTGGTGGAAACTTGGAGGGCAGAGTTTGTTCACCTAAAGGGTTTTCTTTAGGTGCTGCTTTCCAAACTATTTTTGCCTTTAAATAACCCTTATCAAGGCCTGTTTCTAAATTTGTAATTTGGGAACAGGCCTTGATGTAAGTGTGAAAATGTATGCAGCTAGGCTATCACTTTGCAGGTTCCTTTTCTTCTTCACTTAGTCTCATTCCTTAGACAACCAGTGTCTCCCAGAAACCAGAATCAGAGTCTTGCATGTCTATTTCTAAATTTGCTACATTTAAATAAAAGCAACATAGCAAGGATGCTCAAAACAACACAAAAAAGACCTTTCAAGTTTTTTTAAGGGAGTAGGGTTTCCATTTGTCAACCAGCAGCTTGCTTTGAAAGTGTTCACATGATTACTGATTGAAAGCAACATACACTACAGCAAATTGCACAACTAATATTATTATAAGTTTGTAACATTTTCTACTCAGGTAAGATATTGCAGATTATATTTTCTTAGCATACCGAGGCAGGCAAACTTCAATGGTATAAGCATGATTAAAACTGACACCAATACGCACCAAAAACTGAATACATCACCTATGACCAATTATTGTTCTTCCTTTGATAAGAAATTATTATCTTTGCTCTTATCAAATTTAGTTTAGCTAATGAATATTCCAGAGCTCCTTTTTCAAAATTTTTGCATCTTGACCCGAAAATTTTGAACAACTTGATATTCGAAGTTCAGCAATTATGATTTTGTCCCATTCATTTCTAGACACAGGTTATGGATTTGTCTGCCACGGGCAGAGAGGAAAAAAGAAAACTTAGATCAAAGTGTTACTTAATCAGAACACCAATAACAATGGTTTGCCTCTTATGGAGACAGAGAAAACAGAAAGAAGATACAAAAAAAATCATATTTATAGGTTTGCACAAAAGACGATCCACCGCATTCCAGACCCACTGGATATTAATTTAAATCTTCTTGAATATTAATTAGCTGGACCCCAAAAAGTTTGCAATGGACCCCTAAAGTTTTCAAGAAGGGGTCCGTAAATTTGAAATAAAGAGACAACTGTTTATGGTCCTTGCCTTTGATATGTGTTTTTAAGTGAATGTGTGCCTATTTGCGAAGTATCCTGATAGGATATTCAGGAACTTGTCTAACAAGCATTTTTTGTTTTTGGAGGTCTTCAGGTTGCAATCAAAATTCACATGATATGCAAGGCATGGAGACCTCCCAACCTCATCTGACAATATACCAAGATTTAAAAACAATATGGAACAGGCAAGGTAAAATTACCTTAATATAGGAAATTAACACACCATAAAATTAATTCCGATTGTTAAAATTCGTGTTAATTTAAGCCACGCTAATTACGTTGAGCGCTCTTATTTCCCATTACTTTAACTCTAATTTTGAAACCTTTGCAGACAATCATGACACCTAAACACAATAAAATAAGGTGTAACCTTTTTTCCTTTCCCATAACCCTACATCAATTGGAATTTTGAGGGCTGTGTTTTTGTTTACCAGAGGGCTCAGTTTTGTTCAGAAATTTTTTTTTTGCTTCCAGTGTTGAATAAATCGGTCACCACCAACTGTGTCGGGCCTCTTCATATGAGCCCAGTTGAAATTGGTTTCTGTTCACATGGTGACTGTCAGCCCGCTTTCAGAGATGAAAAACATGAAAAAGTGGTGATGCGGCCATTCAGGCGTGAAATCTAACGAACAAGCCTGGCAAGAATTTTTTTATTATTTTTATTTAAACAACCTCAAATTTCTTTTGACTTTACATTAATTATCAAATAAAACTATCCTCAGCTTCATTATTGAAGAAGACAGAAGTAAAAACAAGGTTATGTCTGTCCCATCACGAAAATGCATTGTATTATTTTCCTCCGAGTAAGCAGGATTAAGTGTTCATATGGCAAAATTTTTAGCCCGCTTACCAAGATCCTGGTCGGAAAACCAAGATCTCAGCAACCGAGCCAGCCCACCCTCTCATATGAACACATCGAAGTTTTTACAACAGATTTAGAGGTGAGGCGAGATCTTTGAAACCAGGCCAGCCTGGTAAACAGGGCTGATATGAAGAGGCCCTTATTCGTGTCAATTTCCTTTATTGTGAAATTCTACTCCTCCTTAGTGTTAATTTTTGTTTTATTTGAAAGTCATTTTACATTAACTTCATGGAGCATTCATTTCCTAAAATAAGGTAAGAGATGGTGAAATAAAACTGAAGTATGAAAACTATGTGTACTCAACTGGTAAAAAATTATTTGAGATGGTTTTAGTATTGAGCATTAAAAACATTCTCCCAAAAGTTAAATTCTAGGCTTCTTTCAAAGAAGGAGGGTATAAATCATTCTAAGTCTAGATGGCAATAAAACACTGTCAAGCAAAATAATTGGGCTTTAACCAACTGCTGCCAAATATATACATGTATGTAGTTTATTTTAAAATCCACAACTTTAGGCTCCGATGCCCAGGATTATGTTAAAGAGTAGATACATAGTTAACACTGTTTTACTAATAAAAGCCAGCTAAATGCAATCAACATTGTTTAATGTGGGGAAAAAAACGTTTGATCACCTTTTTCCAAAAAAATTAAGACACAAATGTTACCACAAAGATTATTCAACACTTCAAGTTTAATTAAACATTACTGATCAACCAGAAAAAGCAAACACTTCATGGAATAAAATTATTCCCTAAAATCAATAAAAAAAATTCATATTAACAAAGACGAGCCATTATCCACAAAACTCTGCAAGTGAGAAATTAGTCTATCTCCGTCAAACTCCTCTACCTTTATTGTAAAAAATTTTTTGTAATATTTACAGTCTTTCTTGGATGCGAAACAAAACAATCTTTCTTATCACAACATTGACGTATTAACGACGACGCGACATTAAAAAGCCTTTTAGTCATCATCTTAAAACAATAACCTGCCTTCTTTGAATTTAGCTTTGTGAAGTAATTATCACTGAGCTAATTAATTTTATGTTCAATCTGATTATTACTCTAGTTTTCTTAATAATGGCTCGCTGTTTCTTAAGTATTCTTCCATGGGAAACTAAACAAAGTTGTTACAAGGCAATTTCCTTTTTCATCAACAGGTGCTCCAACAAAGCCACATACTGTGCAGGAAACAGACTGTGCAAAAAGGACTGACATCATAATTTCTACAGCAAATGGAGGTAAGCGGTTCTATGTCAATTCATGACCTGTCACTATACAGCAATTAGTTTTTATGGAAGACAAAACACTGATGCTTGCACAGCAATCCAGACAAACGTAAACAGTTAAGCCGATTTTTTTGGAAATTTTATACCAGGTTCATTTACAAAGAATATTTATCAAGTGATGAAGACAAATAGCAAGAATAAAACAGTTCAAATATTTTAGCAATTTCACACTTTTAAAGCATAATTTTGTGTAATCCTTACAAAGGTTATGGTCTAAGGGGTGTTTCCTACATGTATTTCAGTGCAAGAGCTTAATCAAGCATTTATGGATGCAACACTAGGTAACACAGTCTCCTCATTGACAATGGAGTGTTATTTGCATAATTTTCAGACAAGAATGGCAGAGTTTGGTTTAATGAAGAGCTTTCAAACAATTCATCTAGAAAATCCTACAAAACTGCAGCATTGATCTTAACTCCTTTTAGATAATGAATGAGGGTAAAATCTTTTATTTTCATTTCTTGGTTCAAAGATTAGTCGAACCTCAAGTCTTAATCACAATATCCTATTCTTATGCGATACAACTTTGGCTTCAGACATGACAGAATCAAGTAAACATTAAAATTAACAGTAATTTCATTATGATAAATGACAAAGAGAAAACACCAGTGGTTTACATTCTTTAAAACCAGATAAGCAAATTCACTCATCACGCCTTAGGCTGGATTACAACAAATCTTTCTTCATATTATAGCATTAGCCTCTTTAAGTTGCTTAATTAGCATATGACCTCTTCACCACAAAATTAATATCAATATCCTAAAGATACTTGTAATATATATCACCCAGGTTTTTATAACCACAATCAACACTATTATGATTTAAGTGTAAAATATACACCATGCAAGATGTAAGGATCAACCAAAAATGAGCAGTTTTGTTTCAGCTGCAAATTAAAACTGAGTAAAATATACTAAAATCTCAAGTGTAAACAATAACACATTAAATATAATCAACCCCCACTGTTCTGTCGTAAAGCTGACACAAACTAACCACTTGTCTGTGGGATGATCACAATGACTGAAATTCACTATTTATTGGGAGCAAAGTATTGAGTGGAACTAGACGTTGTTTAAGATGTTAACCATGAAAAATTATCAGGTACAAGGGATGCCTGTTTTGCATTGCTTCTTGAAGATGAAAAGGTTCAAAATTCTCAAGTGAAAGGATGCCTGCTCTGTGTTGCTTGTCCAAGTAAAAAAAAAATGTTAACCTAATAAGAAAAGCATCTCTAAGGATGTCAAACAAGGATGGCCTCAGATTGCATTTGTATGAAAATGTATTACTGTATATTAGCTAATGTTGACACAAGAGTGGACCTAGAGTAGATGTCTTATAAACAAAAAAAATTGCTGCCATGCTTACATACCTCTCCACTGCTTTGATCAACTCCTGTTGACATATCCAACACCCTGTCTACTTCAACATAATCAGGGTTGAAGGGTTCTTCATCCATCTATCACGAAAAACATTACAGATTAATAAATTAAATTAAATCATGTCAATTTTAAAGACCAAGAAAGACAAAGTTATCAAATAAACAATAACATATACCTCACTGAAGAGAGACATTGAATTTTGCTGTTTAACTTTGTATCGCTTGATTTTCATGTGTATTCGCTTATCACCTCTCGCGAGCTTCTCTGTTGTGGCCCACTCACAGTGAAGATAGGAACTAAAAGATAGCAATTGCACAAAGGTCAGGAACACTATCTTCTAAATGCAAGTGTCATCCAAACCCCTTTACAACTGAAAATAACACTCACTAATTCTTAAATTTGACAAAGAATTCCTCATGGGTTCCCAGTCCTTCATCCTGCAAAAAGAATATACACAAGTAGTAACTGCAGATATCGATTACTGGATAAAGCTTGGCAACAAAATAACACAGTGGAATTGATTATGCTAGCCAGAAAGGAAAGTTTCGGATCAAGTTTTAAAAAAACACAGCAAAATTTGTGAGGAGGTGTACCCTAGAGGAACATTAACCAACCTGCTTTGTTCTCAAGGCTAGAATCTTCTCAACAGTCATAGTCTCCTCGACTTCAGGTCCCACTGGTACATAATTCTGAGCAACACTATCACCTGTATAGGTTGGTGGTACAGCACTGTCCACATGCTCTTTCTCTCCATCTTCATCAGACAGGTTGTAGTCAAAGTCATCTTTGTATGTTCTCTTTTTACGCTCCCTGAGAGATCGCCGCTACGAAAAGTTAAATCATCACATGAATTTTGGCAAAAAAATGAAGATTTTAACAGATATGTAAAAATGAAAAAGAGGCACAATAAACCTTTGGCAGGTAACTGCCAATTTGATTGACAAAGATAGTTTGTTTTCAAAAGAAGAAATTGTTACCACTTCAACATGCTTTAAACTCACAGTGATACTGGACTCATGATCACCAATGTCCTCTTCAAAATAACTTGGTGAATTTGGTGGTGAAGGCTCGGCATCAGAGGAATCTTTTCTGTTTCGAACAGGTGTTGGTTTTGCCAAGACAGTGGCTGGAGGTCTGCAAGAAAGAAAAAAATATTCTATCTTACTTGCATCTACATGTATGTACTTCTTCAATCACACGAAACTTTGATAACCGTTAACTTTATATGCATGTATATACATGTAGTTCAACACAACTAGATGTTTTATATCTACCGTATTTACCCGTTTATAATACGCACTTTTTTTCCTCTAAAACAGCTCCGAAAATTGAGATGCGTATTATACACGAAATCCATTGTTTTAGAAATACCTCCCTCATTAGCATAAAAACAAAGAGGCATTGGTTTTTGATTGAAAAGTAAAAGGCTTGACCAAGATCCACTAATAAATTAACCTTTCTGTTTAAAGGAACAACTGATCAACATAGCCTTCACTTTTGAGCGATAAACTGAAACATCAAAATGGCCCCAAAACTCATTAATTTCGCTGAAGATCATTCGATTTCACACTGTTATATTATAAAACTTTGCAAAGAACACAACTACCCACTACATGTTACTGGAAATATGGACAAAACGCCACTGATCTTTGATATGGCGTGGAACCGAATGATCAACATTACACTGCAGGGAAGAAAATTAATGTCACGCAACTGTTTTGTTGGCGCGTGCTGGTGATGGATCAAAATTAAGACCAATGGTGATTTTCAAGAGGAGAACAAGCACAGGGTTATCAGCGACGCCCAAGAGAAAGGCCGAATGGATGCCGAATGAAGAGTTTGGCGTGCTCCACATGTTGGGACTGGGGAGACGAAGAAGCCTGCTTTGTTATGCATTCGAAGCTCGTGTGACTGAAAGCATGAAAGCAGCATTTACAGAGAAAACACCAATTTAGCCGTAATTCTTGGCGGATTGACCTCAGTTCTGCCTGAAGAGATGATTGAGTCGTATTTTGTCAAATATGGAGTAGTAATAAAACCTTGATAACACACAAGACGATCTTGTGGACGGACAACAAGATGAACTTGTCAATGACGAATCTTGTGCGAGAGAAGTGCTGTTCGATTGTGACTACGAGTCAAAGGTTTCAGTTTTTAAACACTTTACATAGGCTTATTTACTTTACTGTTGTAGGTAGCAGAGCAAATTTTCTTATCCAGGAAATGGATGTTTTTCACACTAGTTTTGCATTTTGCTCTAACTTTTTTTTTCAAAATGCAGTCCAAAATTGGGGTGCATATTATACACGGGCACGTATTATACACAGGTAAATACGGTAAAGTGATTGCTGAGCACATGACAAATATCATTTAAAAATCACCTTGAGGTATGTATGTTGCGCATTGGTACTGGTTTAGAAACAATTGATGGCCCCAGGTTAATTGGTTCAGCTGGCTTAGGGTGCCTGGATAAATCAACCATGCCAGTGTTTCCTCCCTGTGGATTCCCCATAAAACCCTGACCTGGTGCCATTGGCGGAAACCCAGGCATTGCAGAAATCCCATCAACACTGTGCAATGCTGCTTTTGCCATAGCTTCCACTGCAATTCTATTGGCTTTCTCTTGTTGCCTTTGCTGCTGCAGAAATCTCAGCTGGTCAAAATTTTGATTT
>NC_090869.1:31370232-31387732 GCF_036669935.1 Montipora foliosa
GGCAACGAGAACGTCACAAATGTGCATATTTAGTAGGCAAAAACAATAGCTTTGCACGCCCTGCACGTGCGTTTTTCACTTTTGTCCATTTCTTTGCCGTCGTCAGCAAAACAACAACGTGAAATAGTCAAATTTTAGGTTTTAAGGAGAACGACCGCACTTGACGCTAAAGTTTCATTTTCTCCCCTAAATTAAGCGCCGTTCCGACCAATGTCATTTTTGAGGAACTACCACACCCTTGTCATATAAGAAGGGTTGACATGTTTACAAAGTGATTACAAAGACGCGAATTTAAATTTTGAGATGACGCTCTCGGTGCCGTTGCCGTCGTCGTTGCTTAAGTTCCCTATTAGAGAGCTTTAGCAACGACGTCGGGAACGGCATCGAGAACGTCATGTAAAAACAAATTCACGTTATTGCGATCACTTCGCGACTATTCCAAGCTTTTTAATATGACAAAGGTGTGGCGGTCCTTCAGGAATGAAACCGTTACGAGCGGCGCTTAATTTAGGGGAGAAAAATGAAAATTTATCTTGAAGTGCTGACGTTCTCCGTAACACCTCAAACTTGGTTATTTCACGTTGTTGCTTTGCTGACGACGGCAAAGAAATGGACAAAAATGAAAAACGCACGTGCAGGGCCCGCAAAGCTATTGTTTTTGCCCACTAAACATGTAAATTTGTAACGTTCTCGTTGCCGTTGTTGTTGCTTAAGCTCCCTACTGGCACACACCGAGGGGTGGACGTACGGTCGTACGGTGACTAAAACCAAATTTTTCTCGCACAGATAGGTTACATAAATTATTTGCTTTTCAATTGTACTCCGCGAGCGCTAATATATTTCAGGAATTTCTGCCTCAAATTTAAGTTTCACAGATATGAAAATCAACAATCCTGTCCATTTCTCATACAGCCAAAGCTGCAAGTTTAACGTCATAATCTACACTGAGTTACAGAATTGGCATTCCAAACTTTATAATCTCTCCAAAAACAGTAATAGTAATTACAGGATTTTTAACATAGCCCTGAAAAAAGAAATAGTAAAGACCACTTTGATTGATGTCAAAACCGTTAAAATCACGGTGACAAAAGTCCAAACAACATGTGATCAGTTTTCATTGCAAGGATATTCAAGATGGCGCTAAATCCCCGCTAAAGGTCCCTGCTTGCCGATAGTTGCGTCTAATGTTGTCGAAAACCCCATATACCGTACAAAAAGCGGCAAGCTAAAGCCGCTGAAATCTCCCGCTAATGCCCAGCATTCCTCGGGTATGAGGGTGCGGGGTTTTCCACTGACTAGTGCATAAACAAGACAACATGACATTAGGAATTAAATAGATGGGAAAATTTTAGGGACGTAAGACACTGAGGGGAAAATGGTTGGGATAAGATATAGAAGTTGTCTTCTTATAAAAACGATCATATCTGAAGGAAAGGAGTAACGATAAAAAACAACTGATTACCGGTTTGTACCTCACAATTATAAATCCTCATTAAAGGAGGACAACATACACAAATTTTGTTACCTGCAGCATTGTAAACAGCTAAAATTTAGGAAGCAGCTTCTTCTGTCTTGCCTTCCTCAGGTTTAGCTTCTTCTGTCTTTTCTCCTTGTGGTTCTGTTTTGTCTTCTTCTTTAGCTTCCTCCTTTGGTTCTTCTTTAGGTTCTTCTTTGGCCTCCTCCTTAACGTCCTCTTTGCCTTCAGGTTCTTTTGCACCTTCTGTTGCCTGTTTCTCCTCTGCTTTTGTCTCGGCGCCCTGTAAATATTTTTACACTCAATCTTGTAAACCACACCGAGTGATTCGGTAATATTTAAGGTTCTATTGAAAGCCTGCAGTGCTCATGGAGTTTTTTTTACACGCAGTTTTAACCGTACTTCTCGTGCTATACCTTCTTCAACTTATGTAACATTCATTTTTAATCATGTTTCAAATAATAATAGTCCTCACTGATCGACAAATCAAGCTGTCGACCCGAGTTAGATTTCTGACAACGTGTGTGCGTTCCCGGCTCCTTTACAGCATCCAAGCATGTTCACTAACAGAGAAGGAGCTCGATACAATCGAGGTGATTTGGAATGGTTTTTTGAGGAAAAGGGTGGGTACCAACGCACACCCACACACACGGGAACGCAAACAACAACTGATAAAGAGGTAGACTGGAGGTACAGGATCTCGGACGATAAATTGAGGGAGATAACTAACACACTCCCCATCCGCACCTTTTGCCAACGTCACCATATCAAATATCTGGGACACATCTGTAGACAAGGGAACAGGGCGATGCAGAAACAATTATTGTTTGGTACAAGGACGCAAGACAAAGTATGGAAAAATATGGAAAAACTTCTAGGTGTGGACAGGGCTCAAGTGAGAAGAGCTATGATGACAAAAACAGATCTGATGCGACTGGTGGATGTAAATCTAACCCCACCAGGAGCGTTCCAAGGCCAGACATGTGCCCAGCGGGAAATACGATGATGATGATGATTCACCGGGAAACAACTCAACTGTGCTAAAACCTGAACCAAACAACTAAAAAGATGTATCCAGTAACAAAATGAAAACAGTAATTGTGTCCCTGTTATACATGTACGTGTAGTCTTTCTACTTCGGTAAATAGAGCAACAGTGATGGACGGTGGGAAAGTAGTGCATAAATATGGGCAAATGGTGTTGCTCTCACTTTATGCAACACTGGGCACAGAGTGGAGTGACGGTGAAATAATTTTGTTGGACTCACCACATTGGCAAACATTATGTGGCAATAACAGCAAGTAAGGAAAGAGTCACTATCATTGATGACACTACATGTTGACTGTTCTTACATGTTGAGCCAGTGGCCAAGACCAATCACTGACTGAACTAAACTTTTGAAAGTGAATTTAGGGACACTTGGGAGATCATGCATTTTCCCTAGCCACTTAACATTGACAAAATGTCCAAGAGTAAAACTGTATAGTGAAAATTGTCGGGTTACTATAATAACACTCAATTATTTATTCTTGTTGTAGAATCCAATTCTTGGGATCCACAAACTAAAAGGTTGACATTCTATTGTCAGTATGCAGCTATTACAATGGCTCTCGGGACTGGTTCAGAAAACAATGAACACAAAGAACGATACAAAAGAAACAATGGAGCTGCATCCTAAAGGGATCCAATGAAATTAAAGGTTGTAAAGAGCTGCGTCCTATCTCACATTTTAACCCATTGTACACTTCATTGATTTGCACACTTCTTTCCCCCACCCCCCCCCCCCCCTGCAAAAAAAAATTGTTGAATAGGTATGCCCCTTTCCTATTTCCAGTGATTTTAACACTATTTCCAACCCTTCCTGCCCTGCCCCACCCACAAGGTTGGTTAAAGGTTTTTTCAGTTGAATGGTTAAGCTTCCCCATAGCTCCACTGTTAATGCAGTGTAATAGGTTCACAGACATATCATATAACAGATGGTTGCATACCGCTTCTTTAGCAGGCTCTGCTGCTCCTTTTGCTTTTGGAATTGGTTCAGGTTCAGGTTCAGGTTCAGGCTCCTTCAAAGGGGACAAGATAATTTTACCAACATTCTTTCGTTCATGCATCTTTTTCATTGCCTTGCCCACCTGTTGCATAAGGCAAAGTTATGGATTAGTAAAAATAATGTAGGCCAAGTTGGTCTGCACTTTCCCAATGCCTCGTATTTTGCTATTATTTTTGTTCATATAGGGACGTGTAAAAACATTACAAAAAAAGATTTTCTCATCAGTTGAAGAAGACAAAAAATTAAAATGACAAAATGCCTACAAGTAACAAGAAAAGAAATAATTACAATAACAAGCTTCAAAATTAAAATTTATCCTGTTGAAAAGATTCAGTGACGGATCACAGGATCGTGATAAGAGCCAGTCAACAAGTATAATGAAAAATAAACAGAACAAAAAGAGCATGAAAGTGCCATCGATTATGCAATATCAGTAACTAACCAAACTGGTTTGACTTGGATGTTAGTCATGCATAAATTAAAAATGGCGCACAGATGTTTTGAACACCACGCATTAAAGGCAAGAGTTCAAAATAAAATAAAATACAGCACACATTATAACCCAGTGTTCACATTTCACAACAAGTGCTATAACTTTAACAAATCCCACCTACAGATCACTAAACTATTTTGACGTTTGCATACAAAAAAGTAAAACAAGAGCTAGTATGCGGTGTTAGGAAGGATAATTAACTTAGACAAACACGCTGTTTGCATGAAACACTCATAGCGTTTTTAAACTTATTAATATTGCATTCTTGATAAATGTTGCCACTTGGTCTCTGTACATTGCCCACAACCCATCCTGTTTCTTGAACCTGAGATCAATCTACATTGTATTATCTCAAACACTGCTTCAAGGTACATGTAACATGGACTTGAGAGCAAAACTAACCTCTTCAAATGCATATACTTGATCTATGTGAGGTTTGAGCTTGCCTTCACTGTACAACTCAAGCAAATATGACAGAGCTTCCTTACGTAAGTCAGGGAAGTTTCTTAGATGTTTCAGATCAAAGCCACATACAGTCTTGCTGTCTTTCAGCAGTTGCATTGGGTTAAATGATACACCTTGAAACCACTATCAGCAAAAACACTATTATTAATAAAACCTGTCATAAAGTAGCAAACAGTAGGTAGTGTCATTCTAGTCACCTGAGTCTCGGATCATACTGTCTGTGCAAACCAGAGGCTCTGGGAAACTCATGTAGTGGAACAGTGACAGATCACAAGATTGTGATAAGAGCCAGTCAAAACAGCAACAAAGCGCAAGGTAACAGGTTTTAATAAAAAATAAACACAGCACAAAAAGAGCATGAAAGTGACACTATCAGCAAAACCTGTCATAAAGTAGCATACAGTAGGTAGTGTCATTCTCCTCACCAGAGCCTCGGATGTTATGTCTGCGCAAACCCGAGGGAAACTCATGTAGAAGAGCATGCACTGTGGGGAGCCCGTAGGGTTCTTATAGCCAAAATTGGCTTTTTGAACCTTATGGTGCCTGCTCACTCCTTGTGCTAACATGAATGCACCGATCATAGACGCTTTTCATTGTTCTTCACAAAAATCAATGAGAAGACTCTTCATTTCAGGGTTCCCCAGAGCTCTTCTCTCCCTCAGTCATGGGCAAAAGAGATTAGAGCTCTGGGATAGAGATTGAGGTAGGTAGTGTTTCTTTTTCAAAAACAATTCACACCATTGCTTTAAACTTAGCAAATGCAGCCTCAATTCTCCTGAGAAATCATTTCTGTGTTTTTCCCTCACATGAGCTTTTCCAGTGGTTATCCTTGTTTGCAGACACCGCAAGGCTGCAATGAAGTAATTTTTGCATGGGTTATAATGAAAACTTAAAGGGATGAAACAAACAACACAGCAACAACTTCCAGGAGAATATTTATTGAAGACTGTATTGCAAACACAGTTCTACTTATAACCCCTATTTAATTACTCTCATAGACAGTCACAAGGTTACCACTGTTTTCATCCCATCTTTTGGTTGGAATTGCATGTGACCCCCAAAGGAATCAATGGGTAAAGGGTTAAAATAATAATAATAATAATAATAATAATAATAATAATAATAATTATTATTATTATTATTATTATTATTATTATTATTATTATTCTTCTTATTATTATTATTATTATTATTCTTATTATTATTGAAGACAAAGTGATGGCCTTTTGTATCACCTGTTACTACATACCTGGCAAAAAAGAAGTTAAAGAACTCTGTCATGGGTTTCATTAAGGGCCAGGCACTGGGCAAATTGCCCGGCTGTGGACATGACTTTGCCTGGCTGCTTTCACCATCTCAACAGACCATTGTTTTTAGGTAAATACCAAGATTAATTAAAAAATACAGTTTTGTCCTTTTCTTGATCTGTCTTCTGTTGTCAAAATGTCACAATTTCCTATGCTGCGTTCAATTTCAAAAGCCACATTCAACTCGGAATGAATGCCCTCATAATGCATTGTGAAAAGAATAATTATTGCTCTCCATAACAGACCACCTGAAATGCCCTAATGTTGCATGTTTTACTATGGCAGCCCAGAAAAGAACGCACTTTATTATTTTTCTTTGCGAGCAGAATTGCCTCCAGCTGAGAAAAGGCCAGGACGTGAGTGCACTTTTGTGTCACATTACTGAATTAATTTTCTTGTGGATATTGGTATCAATTCATTAAATTGTCTAAAAAAGGTATGACTTTGCTGTAGTTGAAGAACATTGCTTTAGGCTTCAGAATGCAGGAAACACATCTCTGCAACTTAAAAATTTCAGAATTTTCTGGGGGAGCATGCACTCAGGGCCCTTTTTTCGTTTTGTCAGAACTGGCCGGTCAGACCTGTCATTTTGCCAAGAAAATGTTACAATTTCAAGAAACACTGGCATGATAATTCCTCGCATTCTTCTGGAGAATTATATATCGTCGTCGAAGACCGTTAATTTGAAGGCGTTATAGAGTTAGTCCTTCCAAATGCCCAGTCTGGCCGGTCAGTTCTGTCAAATGGAAAGCGCCCTCAGATTTCCCTAGGAGGGAATAGGGCCTTCCTTGCCCGGGGGTTAAACCCATGTGCCCATGCTTCAAACCTTAATGAAACCCCTTCTCTACCAAAGAAAGAATTTTAATGTCAATGTGCAAAGATCGTGTATCAGCGACTATAAGTATACAAGGTTCATGTTTGCAAGCATCTCAAATAATAGTAAGGTTATCTTAATTAATTTTATTAAACCAAAATTTAGGATACTTACATTTTTGGTTGAAGAAAAGATGCTTTTTGATTCACTAACTGAGCTTGCATATCCTGGTTAGTAAAAAACAAATTGAAAGGAATGATAAATAAATAGGTACGTGTGGTAGTGCAGTAACTTGACACAATGCTTCATTCCGCAACTGTCAACTAAGCTGCGTTTTGTTTTCCAGGACGTATCAAAATATGTAAATTACTTAACCCAGAAAAACTGAAGAAAATAAACGGGAATAGAGAAACACTGGCTTTAAAGCTGACATGAAGTTTAACTTCTTTTTCACACCAAGTTTAAGCATTGAATGTCTGAAAGTTTCCACAACAAAAGTTCACTGAAGTTAATCCCTGTCGGGCAGGGTTAGAATCTGGATGGGAGACCACAACTATACAACTTGCTGCCAGAAACAGGACCGAAAATTCTATTTTAACACACAAAAATACGAACTAAGACAAAGTATGGTACAGATTTTGTTAGCCTACTTTATGCAAAACAACCATTGATACACAGTTTTAAGGAAGAGCACAAGGAAGTTCTTAGGAAGTGTTGGGTCATGTTGATGGAGAATAAAAATAAATTGCCATCAGCAAAAAATGAAGACACAGATTTTTTGCCGTGAATATAAAAAGTAAAGTATGATCATCCGGGTCAGTGTAGTCCTGAGAAGAACTGATTGAGATGACACTGACTGATGTTTTGACAACCTGAGCTGAAGTCAGCTCAGTCAAGTGAGTCCAGTGATTTGTGTGACGTCAGTAGATGCTATAAGAACTCCAGTCATAGACGCCATTGGTCAACTTATTAGTGATGTTACTGGTCGACTGTCAGTTGAGCCTAGTTGTAATTGGCTGGGATAAAAAACTTGAATGGGCGTTCTCTGGCTAAAAATATTAAAAATTGCAAGCTTTCGACCACTAGAACTGGTCTTCAACAGGCAAAACAACGAATGAAGTAAAAATTCGGAGAATATGTAGTGAGATAAAAATGATAACAATACAGTGAAGAAATGGAATTTGGTCATTGTTCTCTTGTTCAATAGTTCAATAGTGAAGGAAATGTGAGGATCCAAACTGTTGAGTACGTTGTGGAAGGCTGGGATCTTTCTTAATAATGCAAAAGCTATTGTCAACATAGCATTTCCACAACCTCGTTCCCAGGGTCTATCTTCTCTGCCTCCAATGGAGGCAGAGAAGAGAGACCCTGGGAATGAGGTTGAGCATTTCCACACTTTTGGGGCAACAGCTGAGGAAGAAATTGCTGATTCTTCGATCTCTTCCATGCATAGATTAGCAGCAACAGGGCTAACAGGGTGACCCATGGCCCGCTGTGAATTTGTTTAAAGATTTTGTCATTAAACATGAAATAATTTTTGGACAGAACAAAGTTTAAAAGAGAACTAATATCTTATCTCCTCTCCAAAATCGCTATGGATATTCAGTTTTCAATTCATGCTTAATGGCAAAATCTAATAATCTAAATCTACGGTGCCTAATCTTAAACAAATACTCATGCAAAAATGACACTTAATCCAGCAACAACCGCTACTTAGCGAAATATTTCAAGATCCCCCGATCGTTTCATACAAAAGGGGCAGATCCTCAAAATATATACTCGTTCGAGCCAAACTCTAAGCTGGCTAAAACACGTGGATAGGAGTTGTGTAGGCCTGTCACCCCCATTGTTATCACTGATGTTCGGTTGTGAACTCAAAAAGTTGAAAGTTGTATGATCAAGTTGCATGTTTCATACGTTGAAAATGAAAGTTATCAACTGAAGTTGAATGATCTATTTGTTAAAGCTGGTTGTCGAAAAGTGAAGTTGAAAGTTGTTTGACACATTCGACTGTTGACATGTAAAGTTGAAAGTTGTATGATAGAGTTGAGTGTTTCATACGTTGAAAATGAAAGTTATCAAGTGAAGTTGAATGATGTATTTGTTACAGTTGGTTGTCGAAAAGTGAAGTTGAAAGTTGTATGATAAAGTTGAATGTTGCTTTGCAAAGTTGATTTTTGGCGGAGATGGAACACCATAGTCACCCAACCCCTAACATGTTTGTTAAAAAAAACATGATATTAATGTTGTCAACAGGCCATTAAAAAATTAATGCTCCAACAAGAATTTCCGATTCTTAAGTCACGACCCCCATTAAACTTCACAACCCGACATTGTCTGCAAAATCCTCTGTGGCAGTTGCTCTTGGAATTACATTGGCAAAACAGGTAGATCCTTTGCCACGAGGAAAAAAGAACATATTAGGAATGTGAAGACAGCGGCCAAAGGCTCCAGAATTGCCAATCATACTTGGTCTCACAACCACGCCATTGTCTTCAAAAATGCATAGATCGTTGACAAAGGAAATTTCCGCACCATGAAATTTCTAGAATCTTGGTACACCTCTTTCACGCTTTACAAGAACAATAACTCTTGCCCACTTCCAGGACAATATTGCATAATTTTTACCACAAATTCTTAATCACCTTTTTTATCCCTAATTTCACTCCATTGTTGTCATTTTTATCTCACTATATATTCTCCGAATTTAAACTTCATTCATCTGTTTGCCCATTGAAGACCACAGTTCTAGTGGTTGAAAGCTTGCAATTTTTAATATTTTTATCCAGAAAACGCACCTTCAACTTTTTTATCATGACTCATCCTGGCTGCGTTCCTTCAATATTTTCATAAAAAGTTACCATCAGTGAAAAAGATTTTGGGAGATTTTTGCTATGTTCAATTTTCTGTTGTTCTTTTGGCTGTACAAGCAATTGCAAAAAGCGAAAGTGACATCAATTCAGAGGCCCCCTGTGATCAAGTTACCTTGCGTGTTACTAACAACTGGATCCATCCGTGGCAAAATGACGGCAAGACATCGGATTGTTGTTTTGTTACTTAGTTTTTCTTTCTTTCAAGTCTTATAAAAGTCGACAAGAAATGGGCGAATTCAACACAAAGATCACAGTCGTCCAACTCTTGACATATACTATTGTTTTTGCAAAGTTTATTCACTCTCCTAGACGAGATTATTTATCACCAGGTAATTCCATCATTTTGGAAATAGAAACTGCTTTATTATTCATCAGTGTCACAAATTCTTGCCAATTTTGGGGCTCATTTGTTGAAATTCTAGCACGCTTCCAACAGACCTGTTTATTTTCGTGTTTCACCCAGTTATATTCCGGTTTGGCTATTAAATGACACGAGGATTTCAAAAGGCTTTTCAGCTTTGTTTTCCCTCTCACCTAACACACAGGCAGCTTCCTCTTCCCTATTTCCCATACACATATATTTTTTTAAAAGAAAAGTGGAGCGAAAAATTGTGTGAATAAATTACAAGAGAAGAAAGAAGTTATCAATGAAATCAACAAACACAGACTAGCTGATATAATCTACATGTTTACCAATCAGCAAAATTAAAGTAGTGTTGCTGAACGTACCCTTACACTTGGTGAATAAAAGATGTCCACATACATGAAAACTAAGTTGCGATTTTTTGATGTAATATATCAAACACGAGAAGGAGTGTTTCATCGGATATCAAAACACCGAGAAGCGAGTTTTTTAACCGATTTCGAGGTGGTTGGATATCTGATGAAACACTCTTTCGAGTGTTTGATATTGCTTCTCAAAGGAATCACTATTTTAAGAGATATTTGGGATCAAAGTTGGCCAAATTTTATGCTAATTAAGACCACATATCCAAACTTCCTTCACGGTAGTGATTTCTTTTGTTTTTGGCTTATGAATTATTAATGAGTTTGAGAAGTTTCGTATAATTCACGAGAGCTCATCTTTTCTATTACTGGGCAAAATTTTTGAGCACAGCGCCGTGAAGTTTCACCACAAACAAGCTGATGAAATCTACATTTTTTGCTGATCAATCACAATGATAAAGATAAAAATAGTTTTCTACTGTTTTCCTTTCTGTTGCAATGAAATTACTCTTAAAGTGCCCCTGTGATAAAAAAAAAAAACACTTCCTTTTTTCCTTCAGATTTTGAAAGTGTGTTTACTTAACATCTGACTGGCAAAATTTTGGGCTTTGATTTTTATCCAAAGGCCGTTTACTTTGAGTGTAAGTTTTGGATTTCACGGTCTGCCATTGCTCACGTTCAAAACTGACCGCTTGGACCTCAGAGGGTTGGATCCAGGGAAAAGTGACGTCAGAGGCTCACTAGCTTAAAATTTCAGCGTGTGAACTCAGCTTATTATATATGCAAAGCGTGAGTCTGAAAGCCCAAAACCCCCATGCTGCATATTAATTCTGCGGCGTACACACGTATTGCATTCTTAAACTAGTGAGCCTTTGACGTCATTTTCTCCTCGATCCAGCCCTCTCAAGAACATGTTAGTAATGGCGGATCATTAAATAGGAAAATTACAGTTAAAATAAAGAGGTGTCTTTTTGAAATCAAGGCTTAAAACGTGGGTCACTTAGTGTTTCGTTAACATAGTTTTGAAATCCAAAGAAAAATATGAATTGATTTTTTGGTCACAGGGGCACTTTAACCCTTTGAAAGCCAAGGACATATATATACGTCCTTGCACATGTAACTCAGCAACCAAGGACTTACATACGTCCTCAAGTCATATGTTTCATCTACGGCCCAGTTGTTTGGGTACGATTTCTTTGGTTGCTGAGAAGGGAATGGCAAGCACAGTCAAGTCCGCTGACCAAAGCTTAAACCATAAACATACATTTCGTGATATGTTACACAGCGGCGTTTTTCATTTTTTGCTTTAAGCATAATTCATGCATAAACATGGCTTTGTGTGCATGTGCATACATTTCATGACTATATTACACAACAGTGTTTTTCATGTTTTTCTTCATGCACATTTGCTCAATGAGGCTTTGAATGAGATTTCTGCCAAAGTTGATCGAATTCGAAGGAGAAAGCGATGGAAGTTTGTCTGAATATGGTGCTGATAGTTCAGAAAAAAGTCATGGAATGAAAATGATGATAATAGTAGCGAGGTAAGTGATGAGAGTAACTGAGAAGCTGACAATACAAGTGACGTTCATTTCAAGAACTTATCCGCTTTATCTAACAGTTTTAGAAAATAAAGCTAATTTTCCTCAAAAATCCAACATGTCTGCCGGTTTCCAAGGCAGCAACTGTTTGGCACTCAAAGGGTTAAGGTAGTCTTAACACTTGGCTGTTAAATAAGACTTAAGAGCAGCTAAGTTTTACTTATTATAATAACCAAAAAGGCCCAAGTAACATCTCAAGTTATTTTACTTTGCATATTATTTAAGTCAGAAAGTTGAAATGATCCGATGCAAGTAAGAGATAAGTGTGGTCAACTAGAAAGCCTTCGCTACTTTGACCACCATACACATTAATTTTTATAACCCGTACTGTAATTATTTTATCTTGTAACCATGTGTTGTGACTGTACTTTTCTTTCTATGTTAATGTTATGTAAATAGTGTGAAATAAATGAACCATTTGTCAACTGGAGCCAACAGTTCCTAAAGCGTACAGATTCCTCGAGATGTTTTCAGATGTGATCGATGGAGCTTTGACAGCCCATACATTTTGATTGATGAATCAACAGGCAGAACAGTTTCAAAGAAATTGATCATTTTATTTTAATTACATATTAGAGGGGAGGCATAAAAATTTATTTTTGTGCAATTTAGAAATCTGAAAGGGTACTGCAGCATCAATTCACAGGCAATAGATCGAATATTAATTATTGAATATTAATTAGTTGGATCCCCAAAATTTTGCAATGGACCCCCAAATTTGAACTCTGGAGATTGGCATATCTGAAATTGTGAATAAAAAGCAGCTTTCTCTGATTCTCTAGGAGAAAATCCCAAGGATAATAAGGCGAACCCCTACAAAAAATCAAAGATTAAACAAATAACTGCATGTAGTCATGAAGCATATTCACATACCGAAAACGACAATTATGCCCATGGATTTTAGCAGATTGTACCCTTTCTTTGTATCTGAGCCTCCAAGGGGATCAAGAACAATATCTACTCCTTCTGGGCAAACCCTAAAACCATAAAAAATAATACAAATGTGATAACTGGTTTGATAAACAATTTTGCATAATAATGTTATTGTACTGCGAAAAAAGTTCTCTTTCTCCCAATAAGGATTCTAAATATTCCTTCACAGACAACGGCATGACTAACATGGCTTTTCTTTGCATTTGATTGGATAGTGAGTCATGTGCATACAAAGTAATGCAAATTAATTAAAAGTGTTCACATTTACTGTACTGTTACTTTCGATACTACAGTAATACACTTTTGACTGGAAATTGTTCCACATAGAGGCTGCTTGTACTTAATGTAACCAAACTACAGAAATGCAAAGAGACTCAAGAGAATGCAAGATGCAAGCATACTTCTTCACTGCCTGAACATAGTCCTCCGTTCTGTAGTCAATGGGATGGGTTATTCCATTAGCAGTGATGGTATCATGCTAAAAGGTAAATAAAGTCATTCATATGCTTTCATGGTACAACTATCGAGAAAATCCAGGCACAAGGGCCATAAAAATAACAGGGTCCAGCAAAAGCTGACAGTGTGACCCCGTTTGGTGCTTAAATTAATGAATATCGTTTCAGAAGATCATATCGCACCTAGCTGTTATTTTAATTTACAACCAGATACAAAATAAAAACCATTTCAGATTCAAATTATGTTCTACTTCTGCAACAGTCGCAGCAATCGCAGTGGTGATAACACCACTTTGTGGAACTGCTCTCACTTGGTCTTGTTACGGTACGCTGCATAGGCCAATCAGAAACTGGCTAAGGCCATTTAAAGGGTGAGAGTCAATAGGTTAAGTTTCATTCAGACTTCACTTGCTTGGAAAAGTATGTGGTTTATTCCCTTGGTAAATTAGTGTAGTGTACTAAAACAAACAAATAATGTGCTCCACATATTGTTTGCAAAAGCTACATGCAACAGTCTCTTCCTTAAGAGAAAAACAATTTTTATTGCAGACATCTAATTTGCTATCAAAATTAGCCAATACCTTTGAAGTTGAAGCAGTACCAAACACTGTAATTCCATCCACTGTCTTACAAAGCTGAGTAGCTGCAATACCCTAATGAAAACAAATTGTAATTGTCTTAATTACGTTGCAACGGAAAACTGGACTGTCTGATTTATGAAATGTTAGCCATAAAGAAGAAGAGGGCATGCTTAAAGGGGCTTGGTCACGCAATTTTAGGCAATTTCAGCACTGATCGAATGGTCATAGAATTAACTAAAATATCAAAATAACTGTTCGAAACTATAGAAGATCTCTAACAAAACACAGGGAAGCCAAGAAGGGACATGGATGGACAAAACTGGAGAGGATTGAAATGGATTGAATTTGGGTAAATTTGAAAAACGTCGGCCCACCGTTTTTCAAAATTACATCCCTCTATATTAAAATGTCATTTACAAAGCTGGAAAATCATTCTCAGTTGTTATGTGGCCGTGATTTTGAAAATGAAAGACTCTTTCTCTCCCAATTTGACATTTAGAGCTCATAATTAAAAAAATTAAACAAAATTACCTAAAATAGCGTGACCTAGCCCCTTTAAACACAGAATCAGACTCCATATGTGCAAAACTATTTATTTAAGTTTGTCGCCATTTACACGTACACTTTTACACCTTACATTATATAACCTTGCATGTTATATATTAAGTTACACCTTTTGTTTTATCACCTTGCAAGGTATAATATAATATGAAATTACTCTCTTCACTTGAAAATGATGACGATGAGGCAGTACTTATTTAATCTTGCAGCTATTAACAGGAAATTAAATGATCAACGACCCAAGTTAAACTGGGCAATTTTCCAAACTTTCCTGACCACCAAAAACGTTTTGGCCAGTAAAAGTATGCAGTTAATCCTGTATTGTTTTATATCACATAACCCAACTGCCATTGAAGTTTACTTAGCTTTTGATGGTTTATCATCTTACCACTCCACCAGCTGCCATGTGAATAAGGACACTTTTCCTACGACCCAAATTGGCACAATGGAAAAGCATAAAATAAGCAGTGAGATAATTGACTGGAAGTGCAGCAGCATCCTCGAAGCTCATGCTCTCTGGCAAGAGAAAACAAAGATCTGCTGGCACAGAGACATATTCAGACCAGGCTCCACTTAACATCAAGCATCCTACACGGGCACCAACCTAATGACATCACAAGACAAGAGCTGTAATTGTTTGACAAAAAAAATTCTTAAGTAATAATAATGTCACAACATTTGAAACTTGAAAAGATTGAAAAGATTGCATGTCATATTATCTTGAAGGTCTCCCATCCAGATACCATTGCTGCCCGACAGGGATTTTTATTTTTATTTTTATTTAATTCAATATTTATCCAGGGGCATCCAAATTACCAAAGCTAGTTTAAATGGAGCCCTAACATGACACAAAAACAAAGACATTAAAACATTAAAAACTAGACGAATAATTAAGTTATAAAGGCAACATGTGCCGCAGGTGTTACTGTTTAAGAGGGTGCTTTAGTTTGATTTTAAATTCGCTAAACGTCTCTACTTGTCTAATGTTTCTCGGAAGGGAGTTGTAAGCCCGGGGGGAGGGGGAGGGCAACTCCCAAATAAAAAGGACAGGGTTACTAGTCAGAAATTTTTGAAAAGAACCCTAAGAGGTACATGTACCAAGATGCTGTCTTGTGGGCGTGGCATGACATTTTGTCCACCACTAAGAGGTACCAAATTATGGGTTTTAATTAGACAAAATTAAAAAAAGCAGTTACTTATCGAATGTCTCCTGTCATGAATTTTCAGCTCAATACCCTAAAAGGTACCGCTAAAGCTCCCGCCATGGACCATTTAAGGCTGAACACCCTAAGAGGTACCAAAACTGCTTTTTAACTCCTAAATCCGACAAAATTAAAAAAAATTTAATTATCATATGTCTCCTGTCATGATTTTTCGGCTCGATACCCTAAAAGGTACCGCTAAAGCTCCTGCTGTGGACCTTTTGAGGCTGAACACCCTCACAGGTACCAGAACCTCTTTTAACTCCTTAAAGGTACGACAAGCACCCCTGTCCTTTTAATATGGGAGTCTCCCCCTCCCCCAACCGCCGTTTATTCCGAAGCTCCCCTGATACTTACCACCTTTGCAAAGGGAGGGTGCAGCAAATCACGGCTTCTGGTGTTATAGCCATGGAAAAGGTGCACATGCCTAAACTCTGAAAGCAAGTACAAAGGAGCTATTCCTTGAAGCTATTATTACTTGAAGACAATTATGGACTAAAACGCATTTGAGATAATTTCTGCGTGCTTGTAGGCTGGGCCAGACAAGTGTTGATGTTACCTCCTCAGCCCCAATTCACCAACCCTTCAATAATGCATGCGGCACATCTATTTAGCTTATCTGGGTAAGCTTTGCTCCCAGCCCCACAACTGTCCCAGAGAGACAAACAGTAATCGAACAATGACAAGACTATTATAGCATTGTAGAGCATTAGGCAAGTTGGCTTGGGGAGAACCTTACGTGCTCGATGCTCTTGGGGACCTGGCCGGAGACATTGTGTTGTGTTCTTGGGCAAGACACTGTGCCTCACTGTGCCTCTCTCCACCCATGTATATAAATGGGTACTAGTGAAATGCTGGCGGTAACCCTGCGATGGACTACCGGTAGCATCCCATCCAGGGGGGAGTAGAAATACTCCTAGCAGAGATGTATCCAGAGTGCGTCATTGCGTCCTGGGACGCACTCGTTTTCCTTTTGGACGCATAGAATGTGGAACAAAGGGTCCAACTGGACGCAGAAAAAAAATCGAATGTTTATGCAAATTACGAACGCCAGGAAAACATGCGAACGGCGTATTTCAGAAGGAAATTGAACATTCCCATTTCTCACAACGGTGAAAATAATGTTCCACTTTGGATTTTTGTAGTCGAATGATTTCATTTTGACAACTATTACGTCCAGCTTGAGGAGTTAAGTTTTGAATTCCCACGTGTTGCGTGACATGATCTGAGCTGTTTTTTAGGCGAGACAATCGGCGACACTTTTGATGTGCCGCCAGTGATAATAAAATATTTCAGTCCAAGTTCAGTTTGTTGCATGCTTTCCAAGCAAATTTCAAGCATTAGTTCCCTTATCATCAGCAAAATGGCAGAGAATCCAACGGCGAAGTATGTTAAATTTTTGTTTTGTGCCACCCTGATGATATTAATTCCGGGCACGCATGTGTCATCGTCTCGGTTCTTGTTTTACACGTAACTTGTCTGTTTTGCAAATTATGCAACTTTTTCAGATTTCATGTTAAAATTAACGTGTTGAACATGAAAATTGAATGTATTCAATCGCTTGATTATTAACATTGGCCATGATGAAGTCACTGCTGCATGGGCTGACGATGAAATGTGCATTGACCACTTATAATTATTTGTTTACCCTTTTGTTCCTAAATTTCACCTCAAGTGTTGTTAAAATAAATGATGCTCTTTTACGGAAAATTGAGATTCAGTTCTGTTTTATTATTTTTTTTTTGCTGTGGAGATCTATCATTTATCAACTGGAGCCAACAGTTTGTACAGCATATGGATTCCTCAAGACCATACATTTTGATCGATGAATCAACGGGCATAACAGTTTCAAAGAAATTGATAATTTAAGTTCATATTCGTGGGGAGGGAGACTTTATTTTTGTGCAATTTAGGAATCTGAAAGGGTACTGCAGCAGCAATTAAGAGGCAATAGATCGAATATTAATT
>NC_090869.1:31392732-31400232 GCF_036669935.1 Montipora foliosa
ATCATGTCACACGGTTTCAAACGAGATTGCTGACGCCCTCTCCAGCTTTCAGATGCAGCGCTTCCGGGCTCTTGCTCCCAATGCCGACCAGAGTCCTTGTACCGTCTTGCCTACGCTAATGACCCTCTGAGGGAGGAAGTCCTAAGGTACGCTTCTTGGGGCCTGGCCATGACCACCAATCGGGCCTACACCTCTGGGGAACGTTGATTTGTACGATTTTGCCTGATGAACTGTCTCCTCAACCCAGACGGGGATGCATTACCTGCCTCTGAAGGGACACTGACCTATTTCGCTTCCTATCTAGCTAGAACAGTGTGTTATAGCACAATTAAACTTTATTTAGCTACAATGATCCCCTTAAGGGTAAGGTTCTTCTCTGCAAGGTCCTGCGTGGTATCCTTCCCTACCAAGGCAACCAGCGCATCCGTCGCTTGTCAGTGACACCACAGATTCTCCTTGCCATTTGTCCTGTTCTGCACACATGGCTTAGACCCCGGGATTTTTCTATGATTTGGGCTGCTTTCAACTTAGCCTATATTGCGTTTCTCCGTTGCAGCAAGTTTACATACAAGGGGGTTTACAAATTTCGTCCATCCTTAACCTTTCATCCTAACCTGGCACACCCACAGCACGTGACAGTGTACCTAAAATCGTCAAAGACTGACATTTCTAGAAAAGGGCATTCACTCCCTATAGCTTGCACCTTGCCACCACTTTGTGCCATTGTACCCATGCAAGAGTATTTTCTCTTAGATAGGCTGCAACCGGGACCTTTGTTTTATTTCCAGTCAGGCCATTACCTTACCCAGGGCGTGGTATCCAACCTCTTTAGGGATGGTACAAGGGTTGCCGGCCTTCCCTATCGGAGCCTAAAAGGCCATAGCTTTCGTATAGGCGTGGCCTCTGTTGCCGCCGCTACTGGCTTGCCTGACTGGCTTATAAAAGTTTTAGGTTGCTGGTCCTCTGATTGTTCCCAACTGTACATTAGAACTCCTCAATTTACATTTGAGTCTGTCGCTTTCAAGATGGCGGCCGCTTCTGGATGCTTCTCACCAGTCTAGTCTCTCATCATGTTTTCCAGTTTTGTCTTTGGGCTTGGGGGGATGCATTGCCTCGCATGCATTGGTGGCGGTTAAGTCTGCGCAGCGACTTCCCCCAAGCTTGTTGGCTGCATTGCCTTTTGAATATCACTTGCTAACCAATACTCTTGTCCGACCCACCACGTGCTGTTTTGCATTCAGCTCGTAATGCTGGGGAGATAAGTGAGGTTCCTTTGTCACATAATCGCTGGAAGTCACACAGGCTAACCTGACGCAAGGCAGTGCTCTCCCATTAATGCCAACTGGAGTCAATGTTTGCTCATAACTAGTAGTTAGCACACAAACATAAGGAACAGAGATATTGACTCCAACATGTACAGTAAAACTATTTTGTTAAAGAAGCACACCAATTATTACATCCTTGTTCAAGCTGCCAAATTATATCATTTGATATGTATGTATGGAATGTCAAGCTTTCCCTGTAAGTATGTGCAGGGAAGTATCAAGATTTCAAGTAATTAATGCAAGGAGGTGCTGGATTCCAAGTGTGTCTCTTAAAAACCCTTGGAAGGCAGGGGGGGGGGGGGGGGAAGGCTTTGAGAAGCCAGAAAAAACTTTTTCATTTTCAGATTTTAAACAAAAGACAAATTTCAAAGGCTTTTCATCTTTTCCATGCTCACCCACAACTCTGGCAATGACAGATAAATCTTATACTGCATTACTTTAGGGGACCATCTGATAAGATACACATGTTATGTCATGACTTGCTTAATTAAGACGAAAAAATAACACTTGAGACTAACTTTGCAATGAGTAACAAATAACAAAATCCTCACAGGTTCAAGAATGATAAGCCATGAATACAACAACTGCATTCTACTCTCTAGCCCTGCAGGTGAATGCCTCACAGGACATGTTACGAGAATTAACACACCAATACTGCTTTGCAATTAGCTCCTTGTTTCTTTAAATTAAATTTTACAACATAAAGTTTATCTTTGATCTTTAATTCAACAATTTCACATGGAGAAGTTTGACTGTGATCCAAAATAAATAAAGAATTTGAAAGCAAGTGCTTTTTAGGCTAATTGCAGCCATCTAAATAACCATCTAGAATTATTAGAGGGAACACCAAATTATTATTGGTGTTCTTTCTGACAATACATTTGAGATGGAAACGTCATATCACACAAAATCTAAACAAGCACTTGTTGCTACTAAATTCCGTGACAAACACAAGTGAAATAAATGCTTAGGAATTTCCAAATCGGGTATGCATGCCATGCATATTTCAAATCATTATGAACTGATACATATTTTCAAATGAATCATTTTCCATTTTTTGAACCAATTTTTTATCGATCTATATATGCCAAATTCCTAACTAAAAACTGCCGTACGTTGGATCGTTTATTTTGCCGATCACAGCCAATAAATGATTTATCTGAAGAACTAAAATACGAACAGGTCAAAGATGAACAATCACATGCATTATCTTGAAACAAAGAGCACCAAATATAATCATGCAATAATAATAAACAATAGCAATGCAAATAATTACTATAATAATAAGTGGGCTTTCACTGCAAAATGGTGGTCTTTATATGGCATTTTCCGTACTTAAACGTTATAAAGGAATTTCACAAAAGCTGTTATATGATTTGGAAGTATGAATAGCGTGTTGCTCAAAACGCAAGTGTTAATAACAAGGAAAGACGTTTTCCACCGAAATATTGCCAGAAGATCTTTAACAAAAATGGAACGTAGAGTTGGAGGAAATTGGTTGGAAACGCTTGAAACCGCACAAAACAAATCGTTTACAGAAGGTCAAATATCAACCGGTTCATCGAACTCGATGCCCAAGACATCGATCAGCCCCTCCCACAAAATTCAATATTCAGTGGCAAGTTCCAACCCTTTAGAAGATCATTCACCTTGAACGGGATTCAAATGATTGTATTCCAGTGGACAATTCAAAATTCAATTGCTGGTTTTATCGCAGAAAAGAGTAACAGAAAGCAAGAGAGGATACTCACCATGCGTGAACGCGAATGATGACATGACCTTCGATGGGTTTTGGCTTCGCGAATTTCTGCTGTACTTGTAATTTGCTATAACCACCATAGCCGGTAAGAACAATACTTCGCATCTTTTCCTCTTCTGGTTCTTTCTGAGTTTCTTCTTTTTTCTCTTCTACTTTCTGTTCGCTTTTCGCTTCTCCTTCAGTTTGAGCCACGGGCTCTTCCTTCTGCTCTCCGTCCGCCATGTTCGCACGTTGTTGCTGTGAGATAATCCGGGAGACGCTCTTTATGTGACGACGGGCGGGGTTCGCAAAGGTGGGGGGCCCGTGACAAAAGTTGGCTGAAAACGCTCACCATTCAAAAACGGTAGCCTTTTCCAAAAGATCGTTCTCTGTTAAACACGGTGTTCTCTTTTCACGAAAGCCCTGAAATTGGAGGTTTTTCACGTTTGGGAGGCAAGGGGCTGCGCAAATGAAAAATTACATGCAAAGATGGCCCGCACGAAAGGCGCGCGAGAGGAGATCTGTAGCGCGTGACATTTTGCGACTGCATTTGTCACGCAACAGTGAGCAAAAGGCACGTGGCCGAGGGCCAATGACAAATGTCGCAAACTTCCTCATTAGGGCCTTTTTATATGAGACGAGCCATCGCAGTTAGGCTGGCAGGTCCGCTTTAGCGAGATCCCGGCGAATGCCTATTTTCTTTGGTAAAATGTCGGTTCGTTTATATGAGAAGGCGGGCTAGCCCGCATGCCGAGATCCCAGTTTGAGATGCCGAGATCTCGGTTAGCCGGGCTGAAAAATTCTCATGTAAACAGTTCAGCCCGGTTTGCTGGGATGAAAAATTGTCATGACGCGTAACTTGCCTTGAAAGCGCAGCCAGATTTGCATGATCACAGGACTTTTTGCATATTTTGTTTTAATCCCTTGCGTGACTTTGACGGTTACATGGGCACGTAAACAAATTCCTGAAATTCATCCCAATGAACCGGGCCGGCGCGCCTTACCGGGATAGTCGGGCTTTCCGCTGGTCACAAATCATGCTCTCTTGACCTTGCACTGCATGTGTGAGGTCCGTAGAATGGATCGTCAGAGAGGCCTGTTATTTTTAAGGCATAACTTATTATGCAAACGCATTTCGCGGTAGACCCATACTAAAAATTATGAAGCGTTTTCGGAACAGGTCGGTCTAAGAGATCGATTCACAAGCGATCGATCTATTTACGAGTGAACTATCGAATCATACTGTGTAATATGGAATCACGTTTACAAAAGATGATACTGCTACTGATGCTTCAATAAGACTTCCAAGCATTTTTCTTGAACTCGTGGAAACAAAAAACTCTAAGTTAAAACGAAATCAAACTAAAGATCAACTACGCTTCAGTGATGTTTAGTAAATACAACATCGCTTCTTATAATTGTTTTTAGTACGTACCATACAAGCGAATAGTGCTCTTCGCGCGCGCTGATTGGTTAACTCGGAGGTGATTTGCCAAGCCTACTATTTCCGAGTTGCCGGCGCGCGAGACTTGAAATTTTATTACACGAAAATAAGTAGTTTTATTGCGTGTTAGCTTATTATTAAACTTGCGTGGTATATACTAATTGCTAACTATCAGTTCTATTATTGATAAATGTACAAGAGCTGTTACTAGTATTAAACACTTCTAAATGTTCGGATAAAGTTGAAAATTTGACTGCACATGTAAAAAAGATTCATTAGTAGTGACAATAAATATTAGAGAAGAAAACAGATTTCGTTATGCGAAGTATAATGTTATGCAGAGTTAACATGATAGACAACGTAAGAATCATCTTGCATCCAGACGCGAACGCGAACCTAGCGATACCTACGAACTCTAAAGCGTCCAAGAAATAAAGATAGAAAATTCTCGAGAGTTTCTGTAGGAACTGCTTCGTTGAAGGACTTCACGATCTGACTCTTAACCTTAAAATAGGTGATGAAACACTAGCGGAAGTGTTGTCAATAGACCTAATCTTTGTTCCAGGTATTTCTAGCCTCCCACAAAGACACTCTTAGGACTTCGTGAATAAGGCCTAACAGTGTCTTCGTGGGAGGCTACTAGGTATTTCCATATCATTTAATTAAACATGAATGTTACATAATCCTGCAAATACAATACAAAAAGAATTGCCGCGTTCAGGGGTTTCACTTTGCAATTCTTCTTTTATCCTCTTTCACCTTCTTCATGTTCTAACTGGCTATTGAAGGGTATTTAAAATGCAGAGGTGAAAAAAACCTTACCATGATTAATCCTTTGTTATTAGAATTTATGGAACTGAAGATAAAAATTGTAACCTGAAACAAAAGGATTGACAAAATACTGTTAAGAGGTATCGTTTTACGGGACAGCCACCTGACACTTTGAAACAGAGCATTCGTGATAAGGCGATTGATTGTTTTAAGACATGGAGCCGGTTTATGAGTAACGGGGTAGCAAGTGTATTCAACTTTAACTCAGAGGTTCAAGAAAAGGCTTGAAACGATAGAGAAATATGCTCACAGTTGAAGACACACGGCCTGCCCATGTCTCCTGTGCTTTGCTTTGATCCACATTCATGTGTATAACTTGCCGATATCACGGCAAAATGATCAGAGTAGAAAAATTACCAATCCAGCTAAACTAGGCAAAAACAAAGAAGGATTTTTATCGGAATAAGGATCACTGAGTCGAGTAAACGAGGCGGTACTGGGAGAAATAACCTGTTCCCGATCCGACTTGTGCACTTCGCGGTACGAACCTCGTTGGGGCAAATTCGCGCCAATATTTATCTGAATGACGTATGGGTTGTGACGTAAGAACCCATATTGACTATTCCATTTCAATCTTGACTTGTCCATTTCACTTTTGTATTTTTTGGCGGTTCCGGCGCAAACCATTTGCTGCAACACTAAACCATTTCGCTTTCTACTAAACCATTTGTCGTCACGCTAAGCCATTTGGGGTAACGCTAAACCGTTTGACATTATGGTAAACAGATCAATGTTATGCTAGACCATTGCGGTTCACGATTAACCATTTGCAGATAAAATAAGCCATTTCAAACTACTCTGAACCGTTTGTCACATCACTGAACCAATGTACGGTAAGCTGGACCGTTTGCCGTTTCACTGCATATCATGTCAAAGTACGCTGATCCATTCAAGACTTGACTTTGTCATTTTGACAAGGATAATTACACCGGTGGTCTTTGGCACTGTCCAATTCTGTGTTAACTGCGAAGATTGCATAAAGTGACTGATCCATTTCATTGAACACTTAATAACCACTCGTGTTTTCACTGAATCAATTCACCAAGGGTATCTACACAGTTTCTGAATTGTCTAAACCATTTATTGTTTGTTTATTTCATTTCACTAAAGGTGACTTGTCCATTTGTGTTTTAAATACATCTTTTAAAATTCTGATAAACCGTTCTACAAAGGACAATTAAACCATTCCGGTTTATTCTTAACCATTAACTAGGCTTGTATTTTTGGCGGTGACGGCTGCCCATACATAGATGTCCAAAATAGGTAGTAGGTCGGGGTGTATTTTTTTTTTCCAATTTGTTTTGTTTCAATTTTTGTCGTTATTCTCCTGTACTTTTATTTTCGAATGACTGTCATCTGTCCTTTTGGAAATTACCCCAAAAAAATTAAGGAACCACGGAATGTATGAAAGCTCTTAAGGGACATCTTTGTTTTTTATTCTAAATTGGACTGTTTTTTTGTGTTTTAAAATCGCAGTTGGTTTTTGCGAGCATCTAACTTTGTCTCTCCGAAAACCGGTGTTTGTTTTTCTGTTTTTCGAAATTAAGAGAATTTCCGAAACTGCTGAAATTGGAGTTTATGGAACATACACCAACTGCCAGAGACACTGAAGACTCGCTGAGCTCCTCACTTAAAAAATCGCATTGTAATGTTTACTTCGTAAAAAAAACAACAACGCAATCACAGTTCCACGATGGTCGTCACGCAGTCACGCAACGTTCTCTTGTGTTGTTGTCAATGTTGTTAAATAATAATAATAATAATAATAATAATAATAATAATAATAATATAATGTTCTTAATAGACGCATTTACAGAGCTCAATGCGCCTTACAATGAGAAGTAAAAAAAAGAGAAATGTCATTAAGAATACAGCTAGTTAGTTAACAGGAGTATGCTGATTTAAATAAAAATGTTTTGAGTGATGACTTAAACGATGAAGGTGTCTGCTTTGATTTTATGTGGTCGGGAAGTGAGTTCCAAAGTTTTGGTGCTGTAGAGGAAAATGCCCGGTCGCCGTAGGCGGATGTTTTCACACGTGGTACTTGCAGGGTTGAACGACCGGATGAGCGCAATTTACGAGTTGGGTGGTAGCGAGTGATTAGGGTTGTCAAGTAGCTTGGAGCAAGTCCATTCAAAGTCTTATATGTCATTAATAGAATC